>NC_046154.1:20938330-21065830 GCF_011064425.1 Rattus rattus | reverse complement strand
CATTCTGGTCCATCCGCCCAACTACATCATCGACCCATCTATATCATCCATTCAGTCATCCATTCATCTCCCCCATCACCGCTGTGTATCCCCCTTTCCATCTCTTCCATCTACCTCATCCACCCATTTATCTCATCCATCCATCTGTCCATCCATCCATCCATCCGTCCATCTATCCCTCCCTCCATCCATCCACACACCTCTTATTCATCCATCTGTCCATTTGTCTGTCCATCCATCTGTCCATCCACTCATCCATCCACCCACATACCTACCTCATCCATCCATCCATATGTCTGTCCATCTGTCTGTCCACCCATCTGTTTATTCGCCTGCCCATAGGTCTGCCATCCACACACCTATCTCTCCATCCACACACCACCCATCCATCGGTCCATCTGTTTGTCTGTCCACTTATCTGTCCATCTGCCTCTCCATTTGTCTGCCATTCACACACCTATCTCATCCATCTGTCCATCCATTCATCCATCCATCTCAACAACCCATCTATCCACCTCATGTACACATCTATTCACCTACACAGCCCTTCCTAATTGTCAATCACCTGTCCACCCATTTACTCCCTCCCTCCTTATCCTCTCCCTCAATCGCCTGTCCAATTACCCTTCTCGTCTACCCACCTGCCTAGCCATCCAGGATTCCCCACCTTAAAGTTCTCACCTGCTAACCTACTCACCTGCCCACCTACTCACCTGCACACCTACTCACCTGCCCACCTGCTCACCTGTCCACCTGCCCACCTGCACCCCACTCACCTGCTCACCCACCACCTGCCCACCCACTCACCTGCCCACCTACTCACCTGCTCACCTACTCACCTGCCCACCTGCTCACCTGCCCACCTACTCACCTGCCCACCTGCTCACCTGCTCACCTACTCACCTGCCCACCTACTCACCTGCCCACCTACTCACCTGCTCACCTGCTCACCTACTCACCTGCTCACCTACTCACCTGCCCACCTACCTAACCACCCACACACCCTCACCCTGCACACCTGCCCCCACCTGCCCCCCCACCCACCACACCTGCCCACCTACCACCTGCACCCTACTCACCTGCACACCCACCACCTGCACCCCGCACACCCACCACCTGCTCACCCACTCACCTGCTCCACCTGCACACCCACTCACCCACACCCTACTCACCTGCACCCCACCACCTCACCCACTCCCTGCCCACCCACCTGCCCACCTGCTCTCCCCCTCACCTGCTCACCGCCCACCTGCTCACCTGCTCACCTGCTCACCTGCTCACCTACTCACCTGCTCACCTGCTCACCTGCTCACCTACTCACCTCTCACCTGCACCTACTCACCTACTCACCTACTCACCTGCACACCACCTGCACACCTACTCACCTGCACACCTACTCACCTGCTCACCTGCACACCTACTCACCTGCTCACCTACTCACCTGCTCACCTGCACACCTACTCACCTACACACCTACTCACCTGCACACCTACTCAGCTGCTCACCTATCCAGCTGTCCAGACACCCATTAGTGAATTCGATTTTTACAGAAAGAAAGAGAAGTAGCAGAAAAGAATCTCTGAGGCAGTAGGGAAAAGAGGGAGTTTGAGGATTTGAAAGAAAAGCCATTGTAGAAGGTGCCTAGACAAGATAGTGGGAAGGAGAGCTGGCCAAGGAGTCATGGCAGGAATACTGTTCCCCCACAGAGCACTGGAAGCTGTGAGTTTGAGTTCCAGGCCAAGTCAGTAAAAGGTGGAGGCCACAGGTGAGCAGGGGCTGCAAAGGAGGGTGAGGCTGCAGGAAGCCAGAACCCTTAGGTCATTCGACGATAACTCTGTGCCTACTCCAGGGAACTCAGCAGCCTTGGCAGGCCCTGGAGCTGGCACGGAACATAGAAAGTCAGATTTGGAGTGTATACCGGGGGATGCTTCTCATGGCCTGTGTGGCCTCCTGGGCTCAGGTTACTTCTGGCATAATGGATGAAGTCTGTAATTCTCACACTGCCGAGGGGAACAAAGGGAAGGATGGCTCTGAGAAGTCCACAAGAGGTGCCCAGGCAAGGTGCCCAGGGATATTATTGGGAGCTGAAGAAATCCAGGGGCCTGCAGGAGCCAGCTCAGGGGAAGGGACAGAAATGAGCTCAGTTGCCAAAAGTGTGCAGCAGGTGGGACGGGAGGACTGTACTCTAGGGCCACCAGGGGCCCAACTCTGGGGTCAGAGGCTTAGAAGTAGTGGTGGTGACATTCAGGTGGGACAATCTTGGCTCATCTCCTCACTGGCCAGATAAGAGGACACTTTCCTTAGGAAGGTTCCATGTGCCCCCTGCCCCACACTGTACTGGTTGGTGTCTTGTTCACAGGGGCACTGTCGTGGGGGAGTGTGGAGAGGGAGGCCACAGGAAAGATGCCTAAATGAGGGTGACTGAGGATGAATTAGAAATGTCCCCTCTTCCTTGCCTGGCCAAACTGGTTCTGGAAAGGGACTCAAAGCTGGTGTTTTAAGCACCTACCCCAAGCAAGAGCTTATTTATCTAAACACATTCTCCAGCAACCTCTAAGTGATGGGTCCTGTGACTCAGCCTATCTCTCCTCTGGGACTGAGTGGGCTTCAGGTAAAGGCTGCTCCAGGCAGCTCCCACGATGTAATCTTTCAGCGATACAACCCGGTCGGAAACGTGTGCAGATGGGTGCAGACTCAGAGGATCCCTGGTCACCAGTGACTGGTTCTTTCCATCCCCACACGCTTCGGCCAGCACTCGCTGAGCCAGGTCCTGTCTTCGCTGAATGTGGGGGCCTTGCTGAGCTCAAGGCTGGGGAGTGAGAGGTAGGTGTGGGTAAGTGTCATCCCAGACAGACCCACAGCAAGATAGACCGAGCCAAGGCAGCCCCCGAGCCCAGTCACCGGTTCAACTTTTCACATTTGAACCCAAGACAGCAGATGTCAGCGTTAGGCCCCTACTCAGACTCCCACACCCTCCCTCCCTTGTGCGGGCCCTGCACCACCCCCCACCTCTGCCTGGAGTTTATGGATGGCTCCCAACCTCGCCCTGTACCGTGGGATCTTCGTTTCCTGTGTTTATCTTGGACAGGGATGGACTCTTGCCTCTTACCCACCCGGGCAGCTGACAGGGCCGCCCCACGCATGCATCTTCCAGTACGCAGCACGTGCTCTTGTGTGTGTGTGTGTGTGTGTGTGTGTGTGTGTGTGTGTGTGTGTGTGCTCACACTCCCATGGGGCTAGAAAGCCTAGCTGGACTTCCGACCCCTGTGGGCTTTGTGCTACTGGGGGTGCCTGAGGTTGTGAGGAGCCCCCACCCAGAGGCAGGACCTGCTGGTGTGCATTCCCAGTACCACCTCACTTTGTCCCCATTGCACCTCACAGGCCTCCATTTTGCAGGGGACAGAAATGAGGTTCAGTGAGGTGAGGTCATGACAGACAAACTGCGTTCTTAAGAGTCTGCTACCTAAGGCATTTCTTTTTGTTTTTTTCTTAATACCTGCCCACCCCGCCCCAATTGCAAAAATAAAAGTAGATGAAGAAAACAAAGATTGGAATAAAACAGGGGTGCAGCACATGTCTGCCAGCCCAGTACTCCCAAGGTATTCAGTTCAAGGTCATCCTTGGCTACATAGGGAGTTTTAGGCCAGCCTGGGCTACAGGAAATAGTAATCAAAACAGTACATGGGGACCTGTAACCCATAGCAGTCATCGGCAGTTTTGAACGGACCTTCCCAGGCTCCTCTCATGCATATTCATAGACACACATGCATAAGCTCGAATTAAGTACTGGAATTTCCTGCCTTCCTGCGTTCCTTTCTTCTTCAGCATAGAAAACTCGACCTTTGTAAAAATGGAGAAAGCAGCCCGAGAACTCCAACACACGTTTGAGCCTCCTTCCTTCTCATCCAGTCACACAGGCTGCGGTGTGACTGCCCCTTGAGCCACCTGAACCCCCAGTGGGGGATGCTGTGCGCACCTACCCAGCTCCTGTCCTCTCCCTAAATCCACCAACTAATTCAAACACTCCCTCCGGTCTTCTGAGTCTGGTAGGGAGTTGAGGAAGAGTCACTGCCCTTGCCGCTGCGGAGGTATCCACAAAGGACAGATACCTCAGCCAATGGACCCAAAAGGGACAGAAGCACCCGCCCTGGGCTGAGCCCCAGCCCCACAGAAAGTGCACAGTGCAGTGAATACCCAGCAGCCATGTCCCTATGTTCCAGTCGGGCCTGTCTCCAAGGCTCGGAAACACCACAGATGAGAGACGAGGGGTGAGGTGGGAGGAGAGAAAGCTATGCTGTTTTCTTGCCTCGCTCGAGCAGCGGCTTCTCCCATGGCAGTGGGCTCTGGCTTTGCTTCCTCTCTTCCCTACCTATTTGGGGGGCAAAGGGATGAACCCTTTCCTTGTTTGACGCTCACACAGTCTTGCGTTGGGGGCGTGGCCAAAGCATAGCATTCATCTCTCTCAGCCTCCGTGTGCTCCCTCGGGGAGTGGGGACAATCCTTGCACCTGCCTCGTGGGTCACTGTCAGACGAGCGATGGCCGAATCCCAAGCACGAAGACAACTCATGGAGCTTACAAGGGATTCCTTGCATCACTAAATAATTTATAAAGCGCGATTATTTGAGGTAATGAGTTCATTGACTCATTCGAGTCGGTAGAACCTACATGGTTGTTTATATTCTTTTAAGCGACAATACGTTGTACTTGGGTCTTTAGGGAAACAGAGTCCCGGCTTTAGAAGAGGCTCCGCCTACCCTCAGCAGACGCACTGAGGAGATACCCAGAGCCCCAGAGCCATGAATGGACAGGAGCCTGTTCGGGATGTCGCCAGACTCATCAGCCTTGTCTCGCCCGAGAAGAGCAGGCGGCTGGCCCCAAGCCAGGAGGCCTCCTCTCTTTCATCTTCAGGCACTGTCTCTTTCATCGTGGCTGTTGTGTTCTGACCCAAAGCTGGGGTGGGGACAGTGAATGGAAGTTTAGGAGCACAGTTCCATAAATCTTTGTGGCTTGCGGGAAGAGTCCCGGACCCAGAGTATCCTCCCTCCCCACTGTCCAGCTCAGGTCTCCTTGGAGCCCTTGTCAGAGGACACACTAAGAAAGGGAGGAACTGGGGATAGACCCAGACAGGTTCAGGCTAGAAAAAAGGCTAGAAATTTAACCCCGTGTGGGAGGGTTCAGGATTCACCTGAACCTACCGCCAAAGCAGGGCAGGGACCGAGCCTTCCTCCCCCAAACCCAGCCTCGTTCCTAGATTCAGGAAGGAGCAAGGCCTTTAAGAGACTTCCTTAAGAGACTCACAGGTGGGAGGTGACCCACCAGGACAGAGTTGGGAATTCTGGACACCGGACAGCCTTGGGCAAGGCCACATGGCTCAGCCATCTGCTCTGCAAAACATTCTGACTGTGACCCTGGCAGTGAGTTCCCACAAAAGCATGCACCACCCCCAGGAGGTTATGAGAGTGCCTAGGCTTGCCTAAGGCTCCTCATCTCGTTGCTAAGCAGTGAGGCTGCATGATGTCCTCTTGGTGTCTAGCCACCATGAGTATGACTTAGAGCTCACTCCATCTCATCTAGCAAGCACAGAGTTCTGCACTTATGGGGCCCATGCCTCCACCAACAGACCCCTTCAGGCAGGCTGAACATGGCTGCTGTGTTCTGTGGTGATCATCTCTGGCCTTTAAAGGGCTTCTTGCCCCATCCTGAATGAAGGCTGCTCTCCTTGCTGGCCACATCGAACATGGAACAACTCTTGAGCCCCTACCTCAAATTCAGAGATCTCCCCGCCTCTGCCTCCCAAGTGCTGGGATTAAAGGCATGTGCTATCACCACCAGGCAGCCTTTCCTTTATTTAAAGTATATATTCCATGAGATTACCACAATAACCAGGGCTGGAGAGATGGCTCAGTGGTTTAGAGCACTGACTGCTCTTCCAGAGGTCCTGAGTTCAAATTCTAGCAACCACATGGTGGCTCACAACCATCTGTAATGGGATCTGATGCCCTCTTCTGGTGTGTCTGAAGACAGCTACAGTGTACTTTAAATAAATAAATAAATAAATAAATAAATAAATAAATAAATCTTTTTAAAAATTCAATAACCAAACAGTAGAAGAAGCAGGGAGTGAGGCTTCCCAGAGCAAGGAGCCAGCTTCCCTCTGGATTGGGCTCCATGCACCCACGAGGAGGAGAAATGTGGAGAACATTCTGGAAGCCCTGCACAGATGCTTAGGGCACAGCCCTGGAACCTGATGAGCCTGGAGCTTGCACTGACCTGGAGCTGTCCTTGCAGCTACCTCCACACCTCAGCTTGCTCATCTGTAAATGGGGTCCCTGCAGCACCCTTACCCAGGGACACTATGAGAACTGAGAGAACCAACTCCCACAGGCACGAGGCCAGTGCTGAGCTCACACCGGCTGTACTGAGCGGTCCCTCTGCTGAAAAATGGGAGCACATGCGCCCATCTTTCTTCGGCTTCCTGTGTGAGCAAGTCATTGCAGCTCCTTGCCACAGCTGTGGGACTCTGATGGGACTGGAGGTGGGATCTGCTCACTCTAAGAGCAGGCACAGAACTCACTAGATGAGTGCTAGAGAGTAGCTCGGTGATAGAACACAGTTCCAGAGTATGCAAGGCCCTGAGCACTGCCCCAGGATTAGAAGTGGGGGGAGAGAGAGAGAGAGAGAGAGAGAGAGAGAGAGAGAGAGAGAGAGAGAGAGAGAAGGAGGGGGAGGAAGGAAGGAGGGAAGGAAGGAAGGAAGGAAGGAAGGAAGGAAGGAAGGAAGGAAAGGGAGGAGGAGGGAGGGGAGGAGGAGAGCCAGCCTTTGGGTGACCCCCTTAAGGCCTCCTGGTACTGCTGTCGGCAGGGGTGGGTGAATGGACAGACAGAGGCAGGGTTGTGATGGTTGGACATGAGTGTTTGAACTTATGGGGTATCTGGAACTAAAGATGGAGAAGGAGGAGCCCGGGCACAGGCTGTAGATGGCCTTGCCTTGTCCTCAGTGGGGAGCTATAGAAGGTTCTAGAGAAGGGTCATCTTCTCATCATGTGACCCTTAGCAAGGCTCTCAACCTCTCTGCCTCTGTGGCCTCTGCTGCCCGAATGGACCTGCGTGGGGTGGGTGGGACTCATGGGCTGGCGTTGGAACTCAGGCCTTGCTTCCTCTCATTAAGAGCAGAAGTCACAGCTCCCCGACAACCCCATCACCACCACTTGCCTTCCATCCAGGCTTCCCAGAACCCAGACCCTTTCCTCTGCTTCTAACCCACTGCTTTCTAGGGAAATGAGATTTTGCAAACATGTTTTCCTAACCAGGAGGAAATGAGTATCAAGCAGACAACGAGGAGAGCCACGCATGACAGACCTGCAGGCTGCTCTGAAGGCCTGGCCCGGATGAAGAAAGGCTCTCCACCCCTGGCTGCCCAGGCATGGAGAAGGCACCAGCTTCCAAAACACCAGAGCTCCATGGGCCAGAAGAATCGACCAGTAGAATTCACAGACAGGGAAAGAAGCCCAGAGAGGGCAGAGACCCACCCGAGGTCACACAGCCTTGGAAGCCTGGTTGGCCTACCCTGCTGCTTAGGCCTAATTAGAGCTACATGTGAACTGGGGTTCTGGCTGATGAGGGGCCTGGTGGGTCCTCTCTGGTGGATATACAGAGGGTGGGGGAAACTGGGCACTGGGGGTCCAAGGATGTGGGAATATAGGTCGAGGGGTGTGATTGTGGCCTGCCAGCCCTGGTGTAGAGCCTGGCCGAGAAAGGTGTGGGGAAGGGCATTTGACTCTTGTCCTAAAGACTGTGAAAGGAGCAGAGCAGGGCCCCAGGGGACTGCTTTAGGGTCCAAGTGACTATCTCCTGGATTTGGCACGTGGCAGCTCAGCGTCCCTGCAGGTCACACTACTAGCAACGTTTTTCTTTCCTCTTTTCTGTCTGTCTGTCTATCATCTATCTATCTATCTATCTATCTATCTATCTATCTATCTATCTATCTATCTATTTATCTATCATCTATCTATTATCTATCTATCATCTGTCTGTCTGTCTATCTATCTATCTATCTATCTATCTATCTATCTATCTATCTTTTTCCGATGGTTCCCACAACTAAGACATCATATGCAGAGGTTGAGAGAGTAGCTCAGGGATCGCCTTGCTTAGAAAATGCCAGAAGGGGTTGGAGATTTAGCTCAGTGGTAGGCGCTTGCCTAGGCAAGCGCAAGGCCCTGGTTCAGTCCCAGTTCGAAAAAAAAAAAAAAAAGAAAAAAAAAAAAAAAAAAAAGAAAATGCCAGAAGTACCTGGCCTTCTAGTTAGGGTAGAAAGGGGCATTTGGAGGGTCAAGACATAGGAATCTTTGGGGACTGGGTTTGGTTGGATTGGTGCAATCGCACAGGTGAGGCCTGGGGGGAGTCGAGGTTCAGACACCAGCCATGGCAGGTCCTGCTCAGGGTCTGTGGCTGGGTCTTGGTTTACAGTGAGGCAGCTTCCTCTGCCTAGAGAGCAGCTTCCCCAGGACCCAGCCTTATAACCAGAAGGGACCTAAGAGGAAATGGAAGCTTCTAGACTGCCATGCTGTGACCTCAGCCTGGCCTTTCTTCTCACCAGTGTACTGCTTCCGTCTAGGAGCCATAGCGATGCCTCTTGGTGAAGCAGCTATGCTCCCAGGGATACCGAAGGTCACCCTGCATGCACACAGAAGGTCACTCCTGCTAGGACCTCCTCCAAATGGAGGATGCAGAACCCTCCATATCCCTGTCCCTGGCAATCATTTGGTATGGTGAGAGTTGGCCCAGCCCTACCCATCCACCTGGGCAATAAGACTAAAGCCACTCCAGCCAAAAGTTTATGAATGTAGCCAGCCCCCTGGTGACATCTGAACGTGACTTAACCTTGGGCGATGAGCTAGACAGAGGCCCCTGCCTGCTTCCTCCCACCTTTTATCTTTCTCTGAGAAAAATGGGAGACAATCTTCCTCAGGACCCCCCCCCCCTCTCTCTCCCCCTCCCTCCTTCTCCCCCTCCCCTCTCCCTCTCCTTTCTTCCTCTCCTTCTCCCTCTCCCCCTCCCCCTCCCTCCTCCCCTCCCCCTACCCGTTTCTTTCTCTATCTCTCTCTCCCTGTCTCTCTCTCCTTCTCCTTCTTCCTTTCCCTCTCTTCCTCCCCTCCCCCTCCTTTTTCCCCCTCTCTCCCTTCTTCCCCTCCCTCTTCCCCTCCCTCTTCCCCTCCCCCTACCCCTCTCTGTCTCTTTCTCCATCTCTCTCTCCCCTGTCTCCCTGTCTCTCTCTCTCTCTCCTTCTCCTTTTCCTCTCCCTCTCCCTCTCTTCCTCTCCCTCCCCCTCCCCTTCTCCCCTCCTCCTTCCTTTTCCCCCTCTCTCTCCCTCTCCGTCTTTCTCTCCCTCTCCCTCTCCCTCTCCCTCTCTCCCTCTCTCTCAGGCTTGACACTAAGCAAACAGAGCAAGCTTAGGCCTAGGCTGGCTGGGTTCCTGCTTTACATGCTCCTTCCTGTTTTCAAGCTCCCTACAGGTTTCACTCCCAAGCCAGTGCCACCAGCAGGCTCACAAGACCACTGTGCCTGATGGTTAAGAATCTATACCCTGGCTCTTCAGCTGACCCCGTGAACCTGGGCAAGTCCTCTGGCTTCTTGTTGCCTCAGTTTTCTCATAAGTAGAATGGAAACAAACTCAGTGTGGAGCTCAGCTGGTGCTCAATAAGGGCCCTTGGAGGAGACAACACAGAGAGCGGAACCATCTCCCACCCTAGGGAGGGAACCCCATCAAACTCCCTTTATTAGATCATACGTGCTTTTACCAAGGCCAAGAGTAGAAGACAGGCAGCCAGCCAGGAGTGCAGAGAAGCGCGGTCCAGTTCCCCGGCCCTGGACATCAAAAACAACAACCGAAGGCCGAAGGCCGCAGCACATCAAAGAACATTTAGCCCAAACATGGCTCTGCGCTCTTATCTTAATTAAAGCAAGTCATTCGCAGGGGTTACATGACACAAGTTGAAAAGCCAGGGTCTGGTTTTATTAGCTTTCGCTGACACCCACGGAGATGTTTGTGACTTGCCCAAGGTCATCCAGAACCCTGGGGGCAGAGCTGGGGTCCAAATCCCGGCCTCAGATGCTGCCGCAGAGGCGCCTTCCGCACCCCTCCCCCTCCCTAGCTTGAGCCTCTGGGTTCCTGGGCTCGGGATTCAGATGAGCTCAGTCCACTCCTGCACACAGACATGGATTCCGACCTGCCGGAATCCTGGGAACTAGTCTAGGTTTTGTGGATATACTGGGATGTGGGAAGCATTCCAGCATAGGGACCCAAATACCTCTGCCATCAAGATTTCTGTCCCATCTCTCTAGATTCAGGTCCCTGGAAGGGGGACCCAAAGCTTGTAATGGAAGTGCCACCAAAGTCCTTTCCAGACATCAGCTTGCTTTCTTCATCTTGGGATGCCCACTGTGGGAGCATAGCTGCCAAGGCCGGACGAAGTCCAAGCCGCCTCAAGGAGAGGGCGTTGTTCCACAATCATCAGTTAGAGAACACCTTCAGCAGGGCCCGTGTTAGAGTCTAGGGGTTCATGCACAAAGACAGACAGACACACACACAGACGCACCGATGCACACACAATACCACCACCACCCAAACACAGCGGAACTGATGATCCAGAGAAGACAAGCCAGCAGGAAGGGCAAGCCTACTCCCCCAACGGCTGGGTAAACAGAGCACACCCCAACCACCATGGTTTTGAGACCAGAGATGGCCTGTTTGGTGAGGGCCTAGAAGGAAATGAATGAATGGATGGATGGATGAATGAATGAATGAATGAATGAAGAAATAAAAAGGGAAGGAAAGGAACATGACCACTCCTAGGTGTGGGGGAGGAGGTTTATTATAAACATGTGGGAGAGCACAGTCAGAGGCAGGGACGTCTGGGGCAGTCAGAGTAGACATGACCCTGAGATGTGTGGAGAGAGGGGGAGGGGAGAAAAGGGAATCAGGTGCAGGGGTCCAGAGGCCCAAAGAGAAGGAGCAAGCAAAAGGATTATGTAGAGAAGGGCAGCTCATCCCCTGGACTGGAGTTTAGGCAATGGGTGAGTGTATCAGCTATACCCCTTAACAGGTGAGGGATGCAGGGAGGACCCAGGTCTGCTTTGATACGTTACGTATTGACCATTTGTCCATGTCTCTAGTTCTCACCCTGAGCTCTGTGCAACCTCAGGAGAGCCACTGCCCCCCCCCCATTTTGCTCACCACACACAGTAAGAGACGTGCCCCGGAAATAGAAGATTCTGAGGGTGTCTGACAGGTGGGGATACCTTAGCCTAAGGCACAGAGAGGTTTCTCCATCCTTCCTAGGGGCTTATAGAAGAGGAAGTCATCAGGGAACCAAGTTCCTGGGCTTCCAGAAGTTTCTTTGTAGCTGAACTGCACCAGGCAAATGCTGCACTCCCCCCCCACCCCTTTCCTCCCATCACTGACCTCCCCCCCAGCCCCCTGTCACCGTCACTGTCACCTGTACTCAGATTTGCAATGGAGCTACTCAGAGCTCCTCATTCTATTTATGTTTCTGTTTGCCCGTTTACGTGTGTAGGTGAGGTTGGTCCATGGCGGCATGCATGGCGGACAAGCCCCAGGAATCCTTTACTCACCGGGAAATCTCGATAGGCCTGTTTTTCTTTATTATTGTTAGTATGTATGTGTACATGTACACACACACACACACACACACACACACACACACACACACACACACAGGTCAGAGAAGGACTTGGAGGAATCTATTTTTCTCAACTATCAAGGGCATCAAAGTCACTCACCAGTCTTGCCCTGCAGGTATTTTCACCTGCTGAGCCATCTCCTTCACGTTCACCTCGGAGAAGGAGGCCCGGAGGCCCTGCCAGCACCCCAATACTGCATGTGTGCAGGAGGGTGACAAGGGTGGAAGGCAGCTCTGTTCTTTCCAGTACTGATCCTGAAGGCTGTGAGAAGTGAGAAACCGCACTCTGATGTCCAACAGGAAATCAGAAACCTGATGACTCAATGCTTCACCTGCCGCCAACCCGACCCAGCCCCACTCATCCTGCCCCGCCCCTGCCACTCACCATGGTCTGTGGTGGGTCATCCACAGGCCTCACTTACCTCTTACCAGGGCCTTTTCAGCACAGCACTTTCAGAAGCATCAATTCCTCTCATGTTGGCTGAGAGTCCTAGAATAGAGGTTGCACAGATCACCCCTTGAGCTGGTTCAAGGGGAGGAAACTGAACACTGTCACTCAAGGGATGGTGGCCGTCTCTGGCCCACCATACTGTCCTCCCAGGACTGCACAGTCACAGGACACTTACTCATCCGTTCATTTGTATGCATGTATACATGTATACATGTGAGTCTGACCGTGGAGGTACATGCACATGTGCACACACATGTGAGTGAGTGAAGGCCAGTCCTCCATGCCAGCTTCCTCCTCAGTCACTCTCATCTTACTCTTTTAAGGCAGGGTCTCTCGCTGACCCTGGAGCTAGTGAATTCGCCTAGACTGGCTGGCCTCGGAGTTCCAGGGGTCCGCCTGTCTCCAGTCCCCCAGTGCAGGCGTTAAAGACACCTGCACCTGGATTCTTACGTGGGTACTGAGGATCTGAACTCAGGTCACACTTGCATGGTGAGCACTTTATGGACTGAGCCATCTCACCGGCTTAGTGAGCGCCCACTGTGCGCAGATACCACTGAAGATGGTGGGAGGGCAGACAACTCAGATCTCAGTGACTTCCCAGAGGAGGGGGAGGAAACCTGTGAAGATCTAAGTGCCAACAGAAGGCACTGTCTCTGCCCTGATTCCCCATGCACCAGTTCTTTAGAACAGGCTCGTGTTAATGTGATAACCAGAAACAGAGCAGCATGCAAAACCCTGAAGTCAAGCCTTCCTCTAGCACTTCACCCCGAGCATGTCCTGAAACTGCATTTCATGTCCTGGACACATGGCCACCAGGACTTGCCCCCCCCCGCAGAAAGTTCTAAACTTGTGGAGCAGGGACGGATGCCCAGCAGGGGTGCTGGGAAGTCAAGAAAGCAAGCAAAAGAGTAGGGGTATGAGGGAGAGAGCAGAACAGCCCAGCCTGAACCTGTCACCACGGCAACCACTGGGCTGTCTGGAGCCCCCAGCCTGCCAGGCCTTGGCCCCACAGAGCCAGCAAGGAGGCTGAGGGGGCGGTCCCTGCAAGGTATAAATCACAAAGCTCTATGCCCCTGGCTCCCAGCAGACGATTTATGGGGCTCTCGCAGCCCAAGAGATGGACCAGGGAGGGATGAGGGGGTCTCCCTGTTCCCATCGCCTCTGGGGCCCCTGCTTGGGCTTGAGTGCTAAGATGGAGTAGACAAGACGACAGGGCTATTTCCGAGAGCTCCTCGTGGCCACCCACCCTCAGCGTAGCTGGAGACCCTGCCCCCACGGAACCTGCCAGCTCTCCGTGTCCAGCACAGCTGTACTCAGACTGCACCTTCCAAGAAAGTTATCCGCACAGTTATCCATTCCGGTCTATTTCTCCTAGTAATTCTGGGGGGTCAAAACCCGCTAACTCGATGCCGTGGCTTACTAACAGCTTGGCTAAACACCGAGCCATGGAAGCCAGGTGGGGGAATGGAGATTCTCTGAGCCTTCCCTCACTTCAAACTCAACCAGAATAGGCTTTACACCCAGATGTCATCCCCTTTCCCCTCCCCACCCCCACCACAGCTCTCTCAAGGGTCCCAGCATCCAGTGGGGGGGGGTGCAGACTGGTGCCCGAGAACCTCTGAAGGAAGGCAGATAGATGCCCCCCTCACCCGTGTGCAGCTGAGCTATGGGCGGGCGGGGTGTTGAGAGTCTGCGGGTCAGGTGGCCCCTCCAAAGAGGACTCGGGAATTCAAAGAGGCTCAAGTGAACGAGGGAGGGAGGACATCACCAAGGAGGGGTGTGTGCCAGCTGGGAGGCCGGCAGAGGCCCCTGGGCCCCTCCCTCCTGGCACCACCTTCCCCCACCCACAGAAGACTCATGCTTCCCTTGTTAGCCAGACCGGATTCCCCACCTAGGGTTCTGAGCCTCACAATCTCTCCTTCCTCCTCCAGCACCTCTCAGTTCAGGCTCAGGATCCCGCTTGTCTCCTAAGCTGGTGCTGAGCTACTCCGAGGGTTAAAAGTTCTGCTCAGCAGAGAGGCCCCGTGCCCCAGAGTTCCAGGCCTCCCCAGAGCGTGGGTCTCTTCAGCCAGACCACTGGGCAACACTACCTCTTGAGACTCCTGTAAAGGGAGGTGGCCGTGGAACATTTAGGGACATGGTAGCCTTGGCGCCTGTTTGTTAAAACCAACAGAAAAAAAAAGAAAAGAAAAGAAAAAAGAAAAAAAGGAATGAAGCAAGTTGTCCCGCCCCTCTTTGCTGTACACACAAGTGGCAGGGAAGGCTGCAAGAAAGATTCTGAAACAGTGACAGGGGACGTGGCTGTCACCTCACACCCCACACACCTCTAAACCACTTGACAAAAAGGTAAACTTGAAAAAATATGTTCCAATAGGTGTTAATTTCATAACCAAAATGTTGAAATCAGAAACTCGGAACCCCTCCCCCCTGATCTCTTAAGGCTGGGGTTGGAAAGAATGGGGTGGGCTCAGTCACTTACAGCCTCACCCGACTGCCCAGCACTCCGAAGGCTGCTCTGTTAAACTGGTGAATTAAAGATGTTTAACGATATATCAGAGGCTCGGGGATGGCTCAGCAGGCAAAGGGCATGCCACAGGCATGGGGACCTGAGTTCAGTGGCTCAGAACCCACATGAAAATACCACAAATGTACACACATACACGCACACACACACACACACACACTCATACACACACTCACACACACACATACACACATACACTCATACACACATACACACACACTCATACACACACGCACACTCACACACATACACTTACTCACACACACACGTGCACACACGCACATGCACACACGCACACGCACACAGAAGCACACATGCAAAAACACACACATACATATACGCACGCATGCGCACACACACGCACACATGCACCATATACACTCATTCCAGTCTTCCCAACTCCGAGGACCCAGAGACAGACAGACCCTTGGGACTGTCTGGTCAGCCAGCCTAGTCTAGTTGGTGAGCACCGACCCAATGAGAGACAGTCCCAAAGAAGCTGATTCTGAGGATGTCACAGGGGTTCGTCCACCAGTTTCCTCATGGACGCACATACAAATACATGTTCACACACATACATGCACACGCGCAGCTGCACATAGAAATAAACAGGCTTCATACCAACCAGTCAAAGGATCTGCTGACAACTCTGCCCCAGGGGACTGCGCCACCTCTTAGGGACAAGATAACCCGTGCAAATCACTACACCAGCTCTGTAACATGAACGCAGTTCTCAGGGTCATTTTACAGCAGGGGAAGTTGCCACACCCAAACTATCAACCAGGACCCTGCTAAACAACAACCAAGACAACTCTGGGAGCCAGTAGGAAATCAAGATAGTGACAAGGTTGGCCCCTCTTGGGGGCATGGAGGAATAGTTAGTCCTTTCTCACTTCTCTCCTGGCCTCTGTGGCTGGCTAACATTCCTGGCTTGTGTTGGTGTCGATACGGTCTGTTTCTGTTGTCCGATGGTGTTGCCTGCTTCCCTGAGTCTTCACATGGCCATCTTCCATGTGTGTCTATATGTCTGTGTGTCTGTGTGTCTGTGCGTCCCACCCCCTCTTCTTATAAGCATATCAGTGGTTGGGTTAGGCTCACTCTGTCTAATGTGATTTAGCTGTCATTTGACCAGTTTGTTGAGGCCCACTTTCTAAACACACTCACATGCACAGGTGTCAGGGTTAGGACTCACCTGTCTGTCTCTCTGTCTGTCTACATGTCTGCCTGTCTATCATCTATCCATCTATTTATCTATCATCTATCTATTGGTCTATTATCTATCTATCTATCTGTCTGTCTGTCTGTCTATCATCTATCTATGACCTATCTATCATCTATCTAGTATCTGTCTTAGGGTTTCTATTGTGATGAGACACCATGACCACAGCAACTCTTATAAAGGAAAACATTTCACTGGGGCTGACTTGCAGTTCAGAGGTTTAGCCCATTGTCATCATGGCGGGAAGCAGACATGGTGCTGGAGAGGTAGTGGAGAGTTCCACACCCACTCTTCAGGTAGCAGGAAGAGAGTGAGACACTGGGTCTGACTTGAGCATCTGAGATCTCAAAGCCCACCCCCAGTGACACACTTCCTCCAACAAAAGCTATATTTCTTAATAGTGCCTAAAAAGGCTTATGGGGGCTGTTTTGATTCAAACCACCACACTATCTATTTTATATATATGTATATATATATATATGTGTGTGTGTATGATTATATATAATTTATCATTTCTATATGTGCCTATCATCTACATATAGATATATAAATATAGATATATAGATATAAATATAGATAAATACAGATTATATCTATTTACCAGCTATGTATTTCTGAAGTGCTGGAGGGAGAAACCAGAGTTTGTGCCTCCTACCACCAACCTGGGGATTAACCCCTAAGTTCCCGAGGAGAGAGAATATCTCAAGAACCCTTTGCCTATGGCTACTTTAGCAGACAGTGAACCCCTTGTCCCCATAAGGAGTTGAACTGTGTCCGCAGGATGACTGCTCACAGCTGGTTGGCCTGAGCGACTTCAAGGGCCCGGGTAGCCCAAATAGCTGAGTCTGCAGTTTAAAAGCGTGAGATTGAAAGTCCAGACCTCAAGGTCAGTGAACAGAGTAGCCTCCCCTTGACCTCTGAAGAACTTCACGGCGAGGCCAAGCTGCCCCAGAACCTGCTGTAATTGGAGGGCTTGTCTCACTTATTAAAGGGATACACCAGAGAGAAAACCACTTAAATGGTGCCCAGCCTGGCTAGCTATAAATGTCTCTGTCAGAGGGCCTGGCTTGGGCTCTGGTGCCCAGCAATTACGGCTGCTCTGGGACCCGCCCAAGTCACCATCTCCAGCCACTTCCCAGGTCTCTTCTCTGATCAAGGCGAGCACACCAGCAGAAGTCTCTCTTGGGGTGAAGCTATGGAACCTCAAGGAACCCCAACCAATGCTACTTGAGTAGAGATGGCTTTGTGCAGCTCGGGAGTCATGTGATTGGGCACAGGAAGGTGTGGTGCCTGCAGGTAGGAAACAATGGGGCAGGTGGCTCTGGCAGTGGGCCCCGCTGTATAAGTTCCACCTCTCTCAATTCCGAGTATAGCCCTAGACTTAGAAAAAAGAGAAGAGTCCAAGGGAAAGGTGAGCTTTCCTCACCGGCTCTTGGCAGGTTCCCAGTCACTCCGGAATAATTGCTGGGGAGGGGTTCACTGGATAAAGTGCTAGCCACAGGCGTGAAGACTTGAGTTCAGATTCCCCAGTCTCCATGTACAAAAACCAGATGCTGTCGTGTGCACCGTTAACCCCAGCAGTGAGGAGGCAAAGAGAAGAGGGGCCCTGGGGCTCATGGGCCTGTCACTGAGGCCTAACCGGTGAACTCCAGGTTCAGTGTGGAGATCCTGTCTCAAAATATAGAGTTGAAAGTGAGGAAAACACGAATGTGCAAATACACACATACACACACACGCACACAGGCACACATGCATACACACACAACACACAGTGTGTGAGATCCTGTCTCAAAATATAAAGTTGAAAGTGAGGAAAACACGAATGTGCAAATACACACACACATACACACACATGTACACACACATGCACACACATGCACGGACACGCACATGCACATGCACACACACACACGCACACACACACACACACGCACACACACATGCACATGCGCACACACGAAGGGGAATACACCTATTCTGAAGGAATAGGTGCTCAGAATCTGGTTCAAATCCTAGTTTCTGTTCTCACATATTGTGTGACTGCCAGCAAGTCACTGAACCTCTCTGAACTTGGGCTCCTTCTCTGGCAGGTATGTTCATAACACAGTCCTACTTCATGAAGCTGTTGTAACACTTAGAGGGAGAGCCGACTCATGGAGAGCCAGCGGCGAGGACCCAGAAACGCCAGGTTGGCCTCCCGGCGAGTACCCACCGCTCACCACTGCAAGACCCCTGTGGTAATCTCTTATTTGGTCCCATCGCCACCTTGTGAAGTGTCTCCTTTTGCTGAGGGTAGCGCTGGGGTATGGATCAGGCAGCTTCCTTACTAGCTTGGAAAGAAAAGTGCGGCTGAGAGTTTGAACCCTGGTGCCCTGAGTCAGGGAGCTTGGACCTCACAGGGCTGGGTAAGAGGTGGAGGTCCGTGTATGGCTGTGCCCCAGACATGTTCCTGTTTTATGACTTCCTTCTTCCTTTGCTCATATATTCATTCGACCAACATGTATGGAGTGGCTGTTGCAGGTGTTGTGAGCTGTGCCAATTCACAACAAGGCCGGCGGGGGGCGGTGTTGGGGTGTCCCCTGCCCTGCTCCATCGTTTGCTGAGGAGATATAAACGCCACACTCTCTGCGAACGCCCTGCCCGGCCGATCACTCCCTCTGCCCACCTCCAGAAGCTACTCTATCATCCTTTATAAAACATACTAGGAGTCTTTCCAAGCCCAGCAGAAACGTCTCCCTCTAGCAAGTCTGTCCCACTCTCTACCCTCAATCTGCATTTTGAGTAGCCATCCAGGCCCCAGGCCCTGGAGTAGCAGTGGCCCTGGGAGTCAGATGGAGCAGCCCCTAACTTCCGGTGGCGGAGGCACGCCGTATGTGTACAGAGAAGGAGGCATGCGCTGTGTGTAGGGAGAAGCCCACTGGCTCCTATCTCATCTCCAGCTTCCACTGCATGCGTACGAAAGCTGAAACCCTTCTCGTGGTTGAGCTTGACCTGTTCCAGCCGGAACTCATTCACGCCGCCCCAGCTACCCCTTGCTTCTCACCGCGTCTACATTAACCAATGCGTTTCTACCTCAGGACCTTTGCATGCGGCCTTCTGTCTATTCTGACATCTCTTTTCTGTGAAGTGTGCCTGGCATCTTTGACTTCCTTAGGTTTTCTTCCAAAGGCCATGTGAGTGTTTCGATGTCACATGATGACACTGCTTAAGACCACAACCCTTAATCTATTTTGTTGCGTGGGGTAGTCCCAGATCATTTAAAAAATGTGTGTGTGTGTGTGTGTATGCATGCATCTGCATGTGTTTGTGTGTGTATATGTGTGCATGCACATGTGTGTGTGTGTGTGTGTGTGTGTGTGTGTGTGTGTGTGTTGGTTAGAGGGCCACCTTGAGTGTCGTGCCTTGGGAAAGCCACCTTTGACACGGGGTCTCTCATTAGCCTAGAGCTCACGAGTCAGGCTGGCCTGCCTGGACGATCCTCTTGACTCCCCCTCCCTAACGCTGAGAGTATAAGCATAAGCCACTGCCCCTGGTGTTTTCTGTGGGTTCTAGGGATGGGACTCAGGCCATTACGTCTTCATGCACCGCTAAACACTACTTGGCTCTTAAACCCTCTTGGCTTGGGTTTGGCTAGATTTCCTTAGAGACTTTCCCATCTGCGGCCACAGGAGATATTCACTGTGTGTTTTTGAGCACATGTGCATGCATGTACATGTGGGGGTGTGTGTGTGTGCACACCTGCATGCATGCATGTGTGTGCATACATGCGTGTGTGTGCGTGTGTGCATGTGTGTGTGTGTGTGCATGTGTGTATGTGTGTGCTTGTCATTTTCTGGTTACATGATGCTGGATTAACAGAAAGAGTCGAGGAGAATCAGTTCCTCTTTAGTTTCCAGGAGGACTTTTGTGAAATTGGTGTTATTTCCCTGAAATATTTAGAGCATTCAAGAGTAAATCCTAAAGTTTCCTCTGTGAGATGGTTTTTAGCTCTAATGTAGTTTCTTCAATAGAAGCTTTGCATGTGTTTCTCCTTCTCTCTCCCTCCTCCCCTCTTCCCTTCCCCATCGGCCTGCTGGACCCCCAACCCCTCCACCAGAGTCTCACTATGTAGTCCTGACTTGTCTACAATTGTTTATCCAAGTCAATGAATTATCTTGTATTCACAATTGTGTGTGTGTGTGCGTGATGTGTATCTGTGTGTGTGTGTGTATGTGTATGTGTGTGTGTGTGTGTGTATGTGTGTATGTGTGTGTGTGGGGTGTGGTGTGTGTGTGTGATGTGTGTGTGTGGGTGTGTGTGATGTGTATGTGTGTGTGTGTGTGTATGTGTGTGTGTGGGTGTGTGTGATGTGTATGTGTGTGTATGTGTGTATGTGTGTGTGTATTGTGTGTGTGATGAGTATCTGTGTGTGCATATGTGTGTATGTGTGGTGTATTGTGTGTGTGATTTGTATCTCTATGTGTGTGTATGTGTGTATTGTGTGTATGTATGATGTGTATCTCTGTGTGTGTATGTGTGTATATGTGTGTATATGTGTGTGCATGTGCATGTGTGTGCCTATGTGTGTATGTGCATGTGTGTATGTGTGTGTATGTGCATGTGTGTATGTGTGTGTATGTGTGTGTGTGTGTATATGTGTGTGTTGTTTTAATACATGTATGCATTTGGAATGATAAAGTAAATCTAATTAATGTATTTGTCAAAGCACACAGTTGCGTGTGTTCGGGGCTTTAAAACCCACTTTTGGGCTGAGAGTTGGCAGGGGAAGTTAACTGACAGGGTCTCATTACTTAGCCAAACTGACCTCAAAGTCATGAACCCCTGCTTCAGCCTCCCCAGTTTTGGGAATACAGATATGTGTCTGAAAAGCTTACCTTTGGGGAGACATATATAATAACAGAACTATTATAATAACTCAAGATTTAACTATTTATGCATATGACAGTTTTAGCTGCATGTAGGTCTATATGTGTGTGTGTGTGTGTGTGTGTGTGTGTGTGTGTGTGTGTGTGTGTGTGGTACCTGTGCGAGTCAGAAGAGGAGTTGGATCTCCTGGAGCTGGAGTAAGGATGGCTGTGAGCCACTCTGTGGGGTCTAGGAACGGAACGCGGCAGGTCCTCTGGAAGAACAGTCAGTATCACCAAGCCATCTCTCCAGCCCTGGAATACTGTATTTTCCTCCAGCGTTCTCTCCCGTGTTCTTTACTCTTTGGTAGAATGGTACTTTACCTGCTGTCATTTCCCTATCTGTAGAACACCCTTTAACCGGACACACTGAATGTGGTATTTTTGGCTTTTTACATATTGGAAAAGTTGTATTCCACCTTAAATTTTCAAATCTGCTTTTCCATCCAGGCACAGATTTCTAAACCAACTGCTTGGCTTTCCCAGAGCCTTAGAGACGCAGCTCCTCTCGCTTCTCCCCGTGCTGTCTCCATCGAAGGCTCCTGAGTCTTTTCCTCTGTTCCTTGAATAGTATGTCCCCCACCCTCACCCTCCACTATTTGTACAATCTGTATCTTCTCTCTAAACTTAGAGAGATGGGGGCGGGCGCGCATACCTGTGAGACTTCACGAGGCCAGCGGAGGACGCGTCGTCCTCCTCCACAACTCTGTATCTATTCCTTTGAGGCAGAGTCTCTCCCTGAGCCTGGAGTTTGTGTTTGCTCAGCTAGGCAGGAAGCTAGAAGCCCAGCCCTTCTGGAGAAGGAGTGGGAGTCTCCACTCCCCCTTGGAGCTGGGGTTCCCAGTGTGTGTGGGACGCCAGCTTTATCGAGCTGCAAGGACTCGTAACTGCTGAGCCATCTCTCCAAACCTTTGTGAGATTTTTTCTTTTTTCTTTCCTTTCTCTTTCTTTCTTTTTTTTTTTTAAGATTTATTTATTTATTTCATGTATATGAGTACACTGTTCAGACACATTGAAAGAGGGCATCGGATCCCATTACAGATGGTTGTGAGCCACCAGGTGGTTGCTGGGAATTGAACTCAGGACCTCTGGAAGAGCAGTCAGGGCTCTTAACCACTGAGCCATCTGTCCAGCCCTCTTTCTTTCTTTTTAAGAAAAACTCTAAGGCTCACCTTGAACTCTAGATAATCCTACCTGGCCAATAAGCTCAAGGACCCTCCCGTCTCTGCCCCACTCCCAGAGCTGGGATTACAGGCACATACTACTGTACCCTGATTTTTTTCTTTACACAGGTGTTGGGGATTAAATTCAGGTCCCCATACTCGCATGACAAACACTTTACCACTGACTCATCTTCTTAGCTTCCCTTTAGTTTTTCTTAACATATAGAGTAGAATTATAATAACTTAAAATTTTTAAATATTTTATGTGTCGAGGAGGGGGGTTGCCTCTGCACATGGTCCCCATAGTCATGCAGTACCTGTGAGGACCAGAAGAGGGCGCCATATCTGTCTGCAACTGGAATTACAGACCATCCTGAGCTGCCATGTGGGTGGTGGGAACTAAACCAGATCCTTTGAAAGAACGGTCAGTGCTCCTAATCTGGGGCCATGCCTCTAGGCCTTGAGTCACAACTTTTAATGCCATTGTCTAAATCTAAGGTTTGTGTCAGTCCTGATGGTTTTGTGTATTCTTCTTGCGCTGTATTTCTGTGCTGCTTGTCACGTCTGGTACTACCTGACTGACCTTGTGAGTGTTTCTTTGTTGGCACTTTGTGTTGTATTTCTACTAAAATAAAATGCTTATCTTGCTCAAAGACAGTCTGAATTTTAGAAAGTCCATAGAGGGACCCAGATGACGTTACTGCTGTCATGCTTAGGTGAGACCATCCTGATAACTTTACCCAGAACCCCATGAACTTTGAGCTCTCCAGTTCGGTCAGTGACACTGGACTCCATCCTGTGCCCCAGGGGCAAGTCAGGTGCTGTCTCTTTAGCTGTCCTGAGTGGGTTTTCCCATTTTGCTCATGTCCTCACATAACACCCATGCTTGCGAGTCTTCAAGAATCCCAAAGTTACTCTCCTAAAGATTCCTGCACATGTACTTGCCATCCAGGGGCTGTGTTTTACTTCCTGTGTTTCTTCTGCAACCATGGCAAGCCTGCCAACAACCACCTGTCTGGCATCGTAAAAAGAAAATCCAGTTGTGATATGAACTGGGACCTCCAAGGAGGAACCCTCTGCCAGCAGCTGCAGCTCGAACTCCCTCTCATTACCTCTTGAGCTTGGCATCAAACTCAATAGCAAGTGTCTTGTTGAAATAAGGAGACCCTAGGCTGGGGAGATGGCTCAGTGGTTAAGAATGCTTGCTTTAGATGCAGAAGACCCTAAGTTCAGTTCCCAGCACCTATGCTGGACAACTTAACCATCTGCAGCACCTACTCCAGAGGATCTAGCGCCCTCTGCTGGCCGCTATGGGGACTGTACATATACAAGAATATATATATATATGCATACGTGTACAAATGTACACGTATACCTATACGTCATATACATATGCATCATATACATATACATGTACATATACATATTAACAATAAGAAGCCAGTGTAGGCAAGAAAAATCTGGATCCTGTCATTCAAAGCCAGCACTAAGTTCCCCAGCAACATCTAAGAGGAAACATTCTCCATGTCAGCTGCTAAGACCAAGTCCTTTCTCACCAACACTTCAGATTTAAACTCTATCAGCTTTCTCCGTGTATGGACACTCTGTGGGTACGGATGACATTGATCCTATTAAAAACCCACCCAGGCATTACACGCCTTTGTTCCGCTGTTCCACTAAACTGCACTAGCAAATCAGATTCTTTGGGGACTGTGGCTGCAAAGCAAGTTAAGAATAATTAAAAGAAAAGAGAAATCTGAGCCTTCCATGCTTCCTCCCTCTCCCCTGTCCTCTCCTCCTCTCTCTCCTCCTCCTCTTCCCTCCCCTCTTCCCCTCTCTCTCTTTCTCTCTGTCCTTCCTCCTTCTTCCCTGATCTCTCCTTGCTTCACCCACCTCAAAGGAAAAGGTAGGAAGCCTCAGACACGTTGTTGCTGTTGTTGCCTTTCTGGATGCAACTTTGTTACCTTTCAGAACCTCGGTGTCTTCACACAGAAGCATGTATCTAAGACAAAGGTCACAAGAGTCCATTCATCACCTGCCCGGTGGTACTCCGTATGGAGTTTCTGGTTGTAGAATTCTAGCCTGCCAGTTTTGGTACTTGAGCAATTACTGCACATCACTCACGGCACTGGAGACACAGGGGAAGAAGCATTGAATACAGGTATGGAAGAATAGAACCATAAGAAGAATAAAGTTATCCAGGATAGGGCTGCCCCATGCTGGTAGTGTGCAAAGAGAGTACAGGTGCCAATCCGTGGGGATCTGAGCTTGCAGAGAGAAAACTGGCTAAGGCTGGTCAATGAGAACAACTCACGCCAAGGTCTTCCGATGGACTGAGCATCTGAGGCATGGAGATGTCTTACCTCTTCATGGTACTGAGAACAAGTCTGATATGGAAGCAGTAGAACTAAGAGGTATTCAGAGACTCGGCTTTAACATTACATCGGAACTGCTGGATCCAGCCATACCTGAAGCCCAACTCCCCCTTTTTTCATCTAGCTCACTTTGAAAGGCCCCCTCCTTTTTTTCTCCCTCCCTTCTACCAAAAGACATCGGAAAAGCATGGATACAGCCAAGAGACGTTCGGTGGGTTCTGCTGGGATGAAGAGAGAAGATGTGAGCTCGATGACCTTCAAATGCCCTTCCGGTGAAAGCCTGTTTGAGTGAGGCATTGAAGGGCCTGAATTGGCGGTTGTTCCAGATTATGGCACTGAGCAGCCATGCAGGGCCCCAGTGCGCCTCCCACTCCAGTTTCCACCCGGGAGCATTTCCTGGTATGTTTAAATCGGCTCTGTGTGTGTGCGCCTTCAGGGCATTTCAAAATAGCCCAAAATATCCAGCATCCAAAGACGGGAAACCCTCTTTCCCTGCCTCTCCCTGTTTCTCCTGGGTGGGGACTGGGGCACTGTTGACCTCTGGTAAGAGGATGCAGGAAGCTGTTCAAATGCCAGCAGCCTCTTTGGGGGTTCAGCAAGGCCACCTGCTGGAGAAGAAGGCGGCTCCATATCCCTCAGGCCCTGGGACTTCCTTGGACAGCAAGGAGTCCACTGGTCTCTGTCACCTTCCCGGGAGGGAGCAAATCCCTTTGGGATTTCATTCAATTCAATAATTTATTGATCAGCAACCTCTGTGCCAAAGTGGTGACCGCCACAGAGTGACACAAATTAAGTAGAACATGTTTTCCGCCTCATGGGACGACAGATGCTTGTGATCCATAGTACACCAGAGGATGGGGCAGAAATATCTGGAATTTGGGGTTAGCCTGGGCTACATTATGCAATCCTGTCTCCAAAATCTCAACACAGTGCTTTCCTCTGGCACTTAGAAGGTCATACCTCTCTGCTGTTGGAGCTCAGAAGGTGAGCCCCCAAGATGAAGTTTCAGAGGTCAGGTCTCCTCTGACCCCCACCCACCTTTCTCACCCCTCCTTCCCACTATAAGCACTTGAGTGCCTCTTCCCTGGGCATAGCCCTGATGTCCCAGGTTTCTGCATTAGCAGTTGGTCAAGGAGGCTGTCCATCATAATGAGCACCCACTGTTCCTCAGTTCCTGTGACTTCATCCAACCCACCCTTCACAACAGATGGTCCATGACCCATCCTTTGGTTTCTGGAAGGACCATGGAATGGCCAGGACAGTTTGAAGGACCACCTGGTGTCGCTCCAGTTCCGTGGACTGAAAGAGCTAAGCTGTTAGTAGGTTTCTATACCAGCGGCCATTTCTCTGGCCCCACGAGTCCTGAGAAGCCAAGAGGTTGAGTTCGACTCCAGCCCCTCAGCCCTGCCTTTGGCTACCATGGACGAAACGTATCATCCCATTGCACAGACCCCAGACTCCCACTGCATTGGCAACCACAACCGAGCACAAACTGGATGCGCCTGCCCTCCTCATGTTGTGGAATATTCTAGAACGGCCCATAGGACTCAGCAACACACTGCTTGCTATTACCAGTGTCCCATAAAAGGATGTTGTTCAGAGCCATGGGAGAGCTTCACAGAGCAGTGCACAGAATACAATGTCCCTACCTCGGCACCCCAGTGTCCTTACCAATCTCCCGGACGTGGCCACCGCACCATCTCGAGGTCAGGGGTCAGACACGTGTGTGATTGATTTTGTCACTGCTGACTGACTGGTTCAGTCTGCTCCCTCCCTCACCTCTGGTCCACTGAGGTCCACTCTAACTTCTCAGCCATGTCCTGATGAACTAACTCTCAGCCACCACCCCAAAGCTGGAGGTCCCTAGCCACCTGCCATCTCATTAGAATCCAGCGAGAATTCTAGAGTGTCCAAAAAGCTGTGTTGGTATCTGGGGACCAAAGCCATATTGCAAATGATGTCATTCTCCTGGGGTACCTGGAAACCTGCAAAAGCGTTCAGGAGCCTGTGCCCACAATTGAGGCAGGTAGATGAAATGTCTCTATGTATATATAATGATGGCATCTCAGTGTCCCAGCAGGGTCTGTTCCTGGCAAGGACGTCCTGTTACTGGTGTCTTGGAGACCACTTTCTGTTCCTCATCACATAGACCTGTCCTGGAGTTCTGGATGCCTGCCCTGAATCTAAAGAGGGCAGGAAGAAAGCTTTATTCTCCAGAGGAGTCACTTTCTCCCCCTCCTCACTGTCCTCTGTGGGTTATACAAAGCCACAAGATCTAACCCTATTTTCTTCAAGGGTGGGCGTGGGAGTGAAGCAGGCCTGATAGCAGGAATTGAGGACCACAGAGCATATGTCAGGGTCTGTCCATAGTTGAAGACGCAACTGCCTTGTGCTATGGCATTAAAGGAAGCCACAGCGATGCGGAGGGCTCTGGAGACAGAGGATCGTTGACTCCGTGTCCTAAGCACCTGGGGTGTGCCAGGTTACCCCACATGCCTTCACAAGTATTTGCTCACTAAATCTTGATAGAAATTTTGAGAGCAGACTTCTGAGAAAGGCCCAAAGAGCTTCAGAGAAGCAGAGTGACTTGCCCAAGGTCGCACAGCAGTGGCCCGGCTCCGGCTGCCCAAACTTCAAAGCTTTGTCCCCAAGGCCTGGCGGTGTCTTCTGTGCAAATCAGTGGCTGCTGAGTTTGGACATTTTTCTAATAATAAAAAAATAAAAGGCCAGTCCTTGTCACGTGGGGAGAAGATGAAAGAACCGGATGTGTTTGATGGGAGGGGAACAGGAGTGGGGGAGGGGTCATAGCCACTGGTTCAGAGTGGGCATCGGGAGAGGGGAAGGGACAGAGGGAGGGGCCAACTCTGTGATCTGTCTCACCCGAGACTCGTGTCCTCCCCTCGTGTTGAAGATCAGGCCTGAGCTGGTCTTTACAGCTGAGCAAATATTTCTCCTTCTGTTGCAGGGTGAGCCCCTCTCCTGCAGCCAGCAAGGCCTGGGAAGTGTGGCCTCAAGCCAGGGTGGAGGTCAGCCTGGCCACCAGACCAGAGGGACCTAAGTGAGCTCCAAGATCCCCCTCAGAGGCTGCTGCCAGCACCCATCTCTTTCCCCTGGGCCCTCTCAGCTGTTCCGCTGTGATGCCCCACCCCCGGGTCCTTCTTCAGCACATTTTCCATATGGTAACTTGCTCTTGGCCCCTACTGCTCTCCCATGAAGGGAATGAAGGCCTCCATGCTGGAACACTCCCTGCTGCTTCCATCCACCCTTCAGGCCTCTGGAAGGATGTGCTCTTTCTTTATCCCATGCAATTCCCCAGCCTCCGTGTTCACCTGGCCTGAACTGCCCTACCTCCTATGAATCTTTAAAAACTGAGTCAAACAGCCCTCCTCTGAGTCATCCTTGAGGGTGGGGGTCCACAGCTCTGCCTCTTGCCCCTTAACCCCGGGTCTGGGAACCCCGGCAATGGTGTCAGCTGTTTCCTTCACGTGCAATAACCCAGAGGAAAGACCCCACCACGGGGCAAGTGCTTGAGGTAAGACTGAGATCCTCTGCTTGGCACAGCTTTTCATGACTTCAGACCTCATGACCGTGTCAGTCTTTGACTGTCCTGAAACCGGAGTTAAGACAAGGAAGCACTGTGGAACCAAAAGGGAATCTCGACCAGTGTGAGACTGTCTCAAAACAGTTGGCATCGTCTCCCTCATTGTGCCGTGTAGACATGGTCCCCCGTAACTCTGGCGTCCCTCTACAGCAAGGTCCTCAATTTCCCGGGCTGTTTGTTTGTTTGTTTGTTTGTTTTGAGACAGAGGGTGCGGAAGTTCATCTACGGCAGCCACGCCCACAAAATGTCTGCCTAGCTGAGTATAAATATGGCCGACACAGTGCCAAGTTCCACACGGTTCAGGGAGTCATTCGTTCACCGTGGAGACAAGGGAGTTGAGGCCCTGAGACACGAAGTCACCGGGCTCACATCCTCGCTTCAGACCCAGTCTGTGTCCCTGGACTGTGACGTTTTTGCCTCTGTAATATTTTATCGTCTTCCCTCGTGGGGCCGTGTGAGACTCGGCAAGCGATCCAGGCTCTCTGAGCCTCACTGTCCTCGCTTGTAAAAGCCACCTGAACATGAAGGAGGCAGTGGTCCATGGAGGAGCCTGGCTGAGCAGTCAGAGAAGCACACCCAACCTGAGGCAGTACCCAGAGACCCCACCAGACAGGTTTCTCCAGCAAGTAACCTCTCTCCCTGGTCTCTGCTTCCTCACTGATCGTAGAAAGGTATCAGGTAGACCAGCCCCAAGGGTGCTGCCACGTTGACAGTGACTTTGAGCAGCCAAACAGCAAGCTGGCCTCCGGAAGGCACTCACCCCGGGCCTCCTGATGTCCTTGGGCCTAGCCAAATGAACGCAGTAAATCTCCAGCCTCGGAAGACTGCTTTCTGCCCTCACCCTCCCCTCTGATGGCTCACACTTTCTCTGCTTTCAAGAGGTGTTTTTCAAGCACCCCTTGCTCAGCCAAGCGACAGCCACATGCACAAGCACAAGCCCAGCAGGGTCCTAGTGAAAGGGGAGCAGTTAGACGCTTATGGGCCAAGCGCCAAGCAGGCCTCGCCCCCAAATCTCCAGTGGCCAAGGTTTTGGCCTGGGTGGAATCCAGAGGTCCCCAAAGGCCCTTCACTGGGACTATTCACAACCTGGGGCCCACACCGGAATCTGGTCGCAGCTAATGGCACCAGAAGGATCCTGCCCACGTGTGGCACAAACACAGGCTGAGTTGTTAGTGCCGGTCTTCTTTCTGCACCCTCATGTCACCTCAGACCAAGCACCAGCTACCCTGGAACACGAATAGGTGTCCAATACCCAGACGGTGGTTGGGCCCTGTGCTGAACACAGTAAAATGGGACTCGATTTAGCATGGAGGATATTAATGTGGGCTTTGCAGGACACTGAACCCTGTGTATGGTTGAGTTGTCCACTGGAATAATGAGGTAAAGAGAGCTAAGATCCATGCTGTGCTGTGCTCTGAGACGCGATCCCTAAATGGACACAGTTTCCTGACATATGCAGAACTATTCTGTAAGCTAACAACACTCTAGGCCTGGAACCTGGTTCTTTCCATCTGGAATAACCTCTGTGGGTTTTTACCTACAGAAAGAACTGATGTCTAGTTATTTATAATGAATGGTCATTACTTAGTTACACGAAGTTTTGCTCCACAAAGGTTTAGAGGCAACTTAATGACCCATGATTAAATAGAAAGCCTGCAATATTATACGCCTCACAAATGAAGGTCCACATGAAGCAACTTTCTCAGTACTCCCTTACTGCATCTACAGCAGACATTACTAATCGATAGGACCTGTGGTACTTTACTGGTATTCCCTTCCTGCACCTATAACAGACATTAATAATCGACAGGATCCATAATACAGTTTGACCATGTTTGGAAATTCAGCCCCTCTACCCCTAGTGTAAATTGATGAGTCAGCAGGCTGGTATCTTGCCTGTTGCATACCACATGCTCAATAAATGGCCATTATTAGGGTTCAGGACTGAGGAGAAAGAAAGGGAAGCTGGATCACAGAAGTTGGTATGTGTCCCAGCTCTAGCCTTGAACCTCACAATGGGTAAAATGACAGCATACACGTGAGTCTGTGTTTGTACATGGGCACAAGTACATGGGCAACCAGTGTGACGGCCTATAATTATAGCAGCTTTCAGGCTTGCTACAAGTTGTTTGCGCTACATTTTGGATGAAGCTTCCCTGTGGCTCCTCAGCACGGCCATGTGATGAACCAGGAACTCCTCAGCAGCAGCCCTAGATCAAGTGTATAGCAACAGGTTTGATTGCTGATGCCTGGATGGAGAACATTGATGGGTTCAATTGGTGATGCCTTGCCGGGCCAGCTCAAGGTATAAAAGCTAAGGAAAGCTCCCATGAGAGCCTATGTGACCCTGTCCTTAACCCACCTAATCCAGGAGGAAGGCAAGCCGCTACTGACCTTTAGAGAGTAGTCTGTCACATGTGACCCCAAACCAGGCCCTTTAAAAGGAAATGAGCTTTGAAGGTCAGGCAGAATCTCCACTGAGGCAGAAGGCTGAGGGTTAGGTTGGCCCCTGAGGACTCCTTTGCAGATATGAGCATCCGGGGGCACACAGGCGGACAGCAGTGGGTCAGGACAGGTCCCTCCTACCACACAGCCTGTGGAGTCAGTGGCAGCCCTTCCGGGCTGATCTCACCTCAGCTTGGATACCTCACTACAGGCTCAGGTCTTCCTCTCCTCTGAGCCTTAACCTGACGACGTGATCCCAGAAGATTCAGGCTATGCTAACTGAACTGTTAGTCACACAGACATCATGACACACTGCCAGAATGTGTTTGTGCCGAGCACAAGCCTGCGATCCTGTGAAACTGAGTCTGAATCTTGGTCAAGAATCCATAAGTCTCAACTTTTCCATCTGGGAAAGGGGACAGAAGCACAGGAAGGTGAACTTCTCATTTGGGAAGACCTAGCAGCTAAAGAGAGGTAAGGTCTACAGGGCGAGAGTCCTCGGAGCAGACCAGCGGCTCCCCTCTGGGCCTGGACTCCGGAATGTGGAGGAGGAGGAAACCCAGGGAGAGAGAGGTCTGGAGTGCAGAGGAGTGGCTGGTCTAGCTGGCCACAGGCAGTAGGTGACCCAGGGGCTCATCACTCAGCAGCTGTCTCCCCCAGCCAGGAACCCCTGTGCCTTTCCTCCCCACTTCCTGTGCTTGTGTTGGGTCAGTACTGAGATTTCGAGCGCACTGCCTGCCTGGGACGGCCTGGCCCTGAGAACCCTCCCGGGGTCACGAGGCCTGGGGGAGCCAGGGGCACGGATCGGTCATCACTGCCTGGAAGATGACTCAGGACCCTGGTGGTGGCCAGTGCGGCCGAGAACCAGGCACCCGGCGCAACCTCAACCTCAGCTCCACTGTACCCCCACAGTGGTCAAGCATGTGCTTAGCCAGGGTAGGCCCTGGGCCCCTAATCTGGTGGCCCTGGCATTGTGCCTTGCCCTCCCATCCAAACACAGGGACCAGTTTTGGCCTGTGGGATGGGGATTTGCCCAAACAGAGTCAATAGCTAAAGTGGGTGTTAAAACCCACCTCTGATTTCAATTACGGACCAAACTCCCCTCCTGTCCTCGTCTTCCTCTCTGCCAACCGTTACTATGGCTGGTTCCCCATGACCTCCTGACCTGACCAGAGGACTCTAGGCAAGGGGCTTCCCCTGAGGTGAAGCCAGTGTAAGAGCCATTCCCCCAAACCTGGAAGTGATGTGCACTGTGAGAGATAGGACTGGGGGCCTGTGGCTTCTGCTCCAGTGAACGATAAGTCTGACCAAGACTTGGCTGTGGCCAAACAGCTGAGACCTGTCCCCACCCTTCCTGCCTCATCTAGGTAGAGATCTCCCAGAGGAATACATCCTCAGGGGTGGGGAACAAGAGACAAACAAATGGCTCACGTCCTGTCTTCCCACGTCACCGTGAGTTCCATAGGACAGAAATTTCTAGAATGGCTTCTTAGTCTTCTCTGGCCACCTCCTGCCCTTCTACAGGTCTCCACTGAGTTTGTCCTTCCTCTAGGAAGCTCTCCCTGACCACCCTGCCTAAACCCTACAGCTGACTCTGCACTTCGATATCAGGGTCTGAACTCTCTTCACCATAACCCCATGTGGTGCCCCTGCTCCTCCTGACTGGGCCCCTCCCTGATTCTTCCCCACTCTGGGTCCTACTCTGGGCTGTGAGGCCAAGGACGAACACCCACCCAGAAGCTGCCTCAGTTTCCCCAGCTGTGCAGCGAAGAGTAAATCTTCCTTGTCCTGCCCTCACATCAGCACTGAGACACTCAAGTGTGCTGAGGTGACACCGTCACAGTTAAGTACAGCCTTCCCAGGCTCCTCCTTAATGACTAGAGTAAGGGACCCGTGAACAACACCACCCCTTACCTTCCCATGAAATCTGGGAGCTCTCCCCCAGGCTGCCTACTTATCAGCTGTGTCCCGGTTCCTGTCACGGTCGCTCTCTCAGACCATTGGCTGCCCACAGCATCCCTTCCTCACACAGTACCCGAGTGCTCATACCAATATATCAGTCATGTACGTATCTTCTAGAGCAGCGGTTCTCAGCCTTCCTAGCGTGGCAGCATCCCCTTTCGTACAGGTCCTTAAAATTATTTTTGTTGCTCCTTCATACATGCATGTTTGATATTGTTATGAATCGTAATGTAAATATCTGATATGCAGAATACCTGATATGGGACCCCAAGAGGATTGTATCTTCTGGCTGTTCTTAGCAAAATGCTCAAACTCTTGCCTTGGTGAAAGAGGGACCTAGTGTTTTGTTTTGTTTTGTTTTGTTTTGTTTTCCCACTGTGGGAGAACACACCTGACACAATTTTCCTTGGGTACCATCTTTAAGTTTATAGCACAATGTTGCTAAAGCTTTCCTCTTTTATTTTTGGTTCTTTTTTTTCAGAGCTGGGGACCGAACCCAGGGCCTTGCACTTCCTAGGCAAGCGCTCTACCACTGAGCTAAATCCCCAACCCCTAACGCTTTCCTCTTAACCTCCGGGCTTTCTCATCTTCTGTGACTGAAACTGTATCCAACTGTGGCCCACCCTCACCCACCCCCCCTCTCACCCACCCCCATCCCAACCCTTCCTATTTTTTTTTTTTTTTTTTGATTCTTTTTTTCGGAGCTGGGGACCGAACCCAGGGCCTTGCGCTTCCTAGGCAAGCGCTCTACCACTGAGCTAAATCCCCAACCCCAACCCCTCCTATTTTTGATTCAGCCTCTAGGACTCAAGGCACATAGGGTCAATCCCTATCTGTCTTTGTGTAATGTATTCGTCTCACTTGTCATGATAACCTTAATCACATCTGTGCTGTAGCATGCATCCGAATTTCCTTTTTAAAGGCTGAGTAGTATTCCATTTAGTGGACATACCACATTTTGCTTATCCATTCACTTGCCTATGTATGCTTTGGTGGCTTCCACCATTTGGTTATTGTGGATAATGCTGAATGTGGCTGTACAAGTATCTCTTCAAGATCCTGCTCTCAATTCTTTGGGGGTTGGGGAAGAGTGTATACTTGAATGTAGTTGGAATTGCCAGAATTATGTAGCTTTTGATTATATTCTGCAGTGACTGCATATTTTACTACCTCCTCAGCAACATACCAGAGTTCAGACTTCTTGCCAATGTTTACTGGCTGACTGTTCTAGACAGCAGCTGTGTAGATAGGTATGAGACACGATTTGACTCTTTAATTTTTTTTTTTTTTTGAGATCACATCTTGCTATGCACCCCAGGCTGGCCTAGAACTTGTTATGGAGCCCAGGATGGTCCTTAAACTTGTGATCTTCTGTCTCTGCCTACTGAGTGTTGAGAGTGTAGGTCCACATCACTACAACATATCTGCCATGCCTTAATGAAATCTCATGGAAGTGTAGGGCTCCTGTATTGGGGGAGGGGGACACTGGTCCAACATCTAGTGCTGGGAGATGGCCCCCAAGCTGCGTGATAAGCAGAAAACCTTGCTGGAGATTGAGCCACCCCTCCAGCTGAGACCCTTACCCTTCCCTTGTGCACCCCCTCCTCCGTGGAGCCCCAAACTCACTGATGCTGACGCTTCACAGAGTGGAAGGAACGGTCTGCAGTGTGGAGTTGTTCTCTGTGACTCCTTTCTGCACTCTTCATATCTCTCCTGCCATTCCTGAGGGACTGGAGCCCACTCAGCCATGGAAACTATGGGGTGCCAGCCCCAGCCTTCTGGCAAACCCCGTACAGCCCCCATGGAGCCTCCCAGATACACTCAGTTCCAGTCCACTTAAGAAACCCTTGGCCTCCGTAGTGGACGGCGTGCTCTGCCAGACTTAACCAAGCATGAACTGGGAGGGCTTTCTCAGGCAAACGGCTAACACCGTCAGGATGACCTACACTGGAATCTCAGCGTGTAAGTCAGAACTGAGTGACTGGCCTCTGATTTGGGGCTTTCCTCATCTGCAGGGCATCCCAAGTCCTCCTTGAAGAAGCTAGGGGGCAATAACGGGCAAGAGGGGCTCAGTGTCGCCTTGGCGTTAGTAGAGGGTGGGATAGGGGTTGGGGATTTAGCTCAGTGGTAGAGCGCTTGCCTAGCAAGCGCAAGGCCCTGGGTTCAGTCCCCAGCTCCGAAAAAAAAAAAAAAGAAGAAAAAAAAAAAAGTAGAGGGTGGGATTAGTCACCATTCATGTCCAGGAGTAGGATCGCAGAGGGTAATAGCTTCCCTGGGAAGTGGCTTTACTTAGAGAGAATGGGACCCAGCTTGACAGTTGTCACCTGAGCTCAGGGAGTATGCATGGAATTCTACCATCATTCTGATCAGCAGCAGAGTCTCATTTATGGACCAAAATGACAGGAAGGCCCTTTCCAGAGACAGGAGACTCAGTATAAACACCTGTAGTAGTAGAGGGAAAACGGGGGCAGAAATAAACCCAAAGCAAACTATTGGGGTCACATGCCTGAAATTAAATTGGTCTAGGCAGCCTGAAGCCAGGATTGAGGATATAACCAAACTACAGGCCACCCAGAGCTTCCCAGCCCATGAAAGGGGCAAGTCCAGCTCTGTTCCAGAAGCCAGGAGAGGAAGTTGAGAAGGAACAGCTCCTGATGGGCCTGCCTGCAGTCCGCACAGGTCCGTGGTAGCGACCACAACCTACACCTCTCCCGCTTCCCACTGCTCGCTCTTCTAGGAGCGTTTTGAAGATCTACCAGGTCTTAGACAACCAGAAGCATGCAGGGAAGCAGGATCGAGCGTTTAAACTTAATTCTTGGTTTCCTGGGAAGAATCCATCCACAATCCATGAGGATTCTGACCACCACCCCTGGGGTAACCTTCAGTCTTTCACTGAAGCTTTATGATGTGGTGCGCTGTCTCCAAGCCTCTCCACAGCTGGTGTAGAAGCAAGGCGGACTGGCATACATGTCCTCCAGAGGGCGCTGGCCTTTCTGAGACTGAGTGGCAAGGCACTGTGGGCACCAGACAGCCGACTTCTGTCACTTCCACCCGTGACACCAGACTGTGCCCATCCCCATGCCCCACACTGCCGCACACCAAAACGGAGCAGTCCAGGAGTCTGCAGAAGTTGTGATGCCCACATGTGGGCCTAGGTGGCGCTGTGCACACTTCTCTCCCCAGCCCTGCAGGCAAATCACCTGCTCACGGCTTTGTTGCTACCTTTCCTCTTTCCCGCTGCTTCTCTGGCACCCTCAGGCATCCACACAGCATTCTGTCCCCACTGAGTGAGTTCCTTACCCCCAGATGGCAACGGCCACCATGGTGCAGCCTCTACCACCGTGGTGTGGTCTCTGATGAACCAATCTCCCTTCCCCTGAAATGTTTGCAGGAAGTAGTAGCCAGGTGAACAAACCAGATTAGGCACCAGAAGGGAGGGGCTGCCAAGGACCATCCCAGCCTTCATTCCCCAATTCCTTCACCCCGCTGGGCTCCCATAAACCCTACAAAGCCAAGAGTTGAGACCTTACAAAGCAAGCTGGGGTCTTGGTGACAGGCAGGAGGACAGAGCAAGGGCGGGTCTTCTACAGAGCACCCACGTGTCAGGTGGGAGCTGTGGTGGTGGGGTGGAGCTGTTCTGGTTTATGTCCTGAGCCATTTCCAGCCCAGGTGAGGCCTTTCTTGCAGAGCCCAGGGGCAGAAGGAGAAAAATGTGGTCCAACCAGTTACCCGATGTAGTAATACTAAGGACAACAGCAACTCCCCTTTGGTCTGTGTACCGGCCTCTTGCCTGCATCACCTCAAGTGTCCTCGGAGACTCCTGTCACTGCTCCTATTATACTTAGGGGGATGCCCAGTGCCTGGGGAAGATGGGGCTTACCTGGGTCCCTAGAGTATAGGTCTGGGTGCGCCTAGGCAGGCATGCAGTGTAGACAGAATGAGGAGGCAAGGAGGCAATGGGGTGGGCTTCTTTATAGCCAGATCCCTGCTTGGCTCCCCTTACTGTCCCCTGGTCGGCTAAAGGAGCAGCTTCAACCCTTACCCATTTCCTGTTTTAGCAAAAAAAAAAAAATCCCTCTTTGGGCTAGGTAGGGAGTTCTCTGCAACACGACAGACAGACAGACACACAAACACACACACACACACAAACACACACACACACACACACACACACACACACACACCTCAGGATTGTTCTTCTGTGTGCCTAAGTGAGTCAGGACTGATCTGGCCTTCACCTCTCGTGGGAACCAGACACCAAGGGAAATAAACGGAGGCATTTGAGCATCACCCACTTGACAAGGCTTCACAAGACACCTTACCAGTTCACAAAACTGTCCTCATTAACCGTGGTGCCACTGCTGTGGTTGTCTGTCCCCTCCCCCAGTCTGGTCTCAGTCGTTGGGCAAACCTTCTGGTCTAACATCAGAAACACCTATAATGTCAGACTCGATCCGGCTAGAGGGGAAAGATGAGCTCTCCAGCTGTGTCATTGTCTTAGTTTCTGTTCCAGAAGCTGTGATAAAAAGGAGACCAAAACAACTTAAGGGAGAAAGGATTTATTTCAGTTCATGGTTGCAGGCTACAGACTCTGATGGCTGGGGGCTGGGGTCATATTGAATCTGTGACTGGAAGCAGAGTGATGGGTGCATGCTTAGCGTGCTTGGTTAGCTTTCTTCTTTCTATTCAGTCCAGGACCCGAGCCTAGGGAATGGTGCTGTCTATAGTAGACTGGTCTCCCACATTCATTAACATAATTAAAATAAAATCTCCTAGGCATGCCCACAGGCCAACCTGGCCTAAAAATCCCTCATCAAGACTCCCTTGAAGATGATTCTAGGTTGGTTTGACAATTAACATTAGCCATCACACCACATACCCACAGAGCTGCTCCTGCCTTGATTATATCATCTGCAAAATGGAGGCAGCAGGGTATGAGGTATATAAAGGAAGCCCATTGAGAATGTATGAGGTGTATAAAGGAAGCCCAGCCTCAGAAAACTGCCAAGGGTGGGACCTGCCAATAGTCCCAGAGAACATATTTCCTTCCTTCTCTATGACATCAGAATGAGATCTGGGGGTCAGGCAGATGGCTTGGTGAGTAAAGCACTTGTCTTGTAAGCATGAAGGATTGAGTTTGACCCCTAACCACCACATAAAGACCCAGGCACCATGACATGCACCTATCATTCCAATGTTGGGGGGCAGAGATGGGAGGACCCCTAGGGTTTGCTGTCCACACCCTATAGCCAGATAGATGGGCCCTCGGTTCCTGACTGCCTCAAAAGCCAGGGTAGAGCGCGTCAGATGAAGATATACTACACAAACACATATGCATTTTTTTATGTTCTGGGGGACCGGGGCACATAGTGGAGATCAGAGAACCATTTTCAGAAATCAGCTCTCACTTTCTGCTTTGCTGAGGCAGGCAGGTTAGCTGGTGTGGAATTTTCTAGGCCATTCTCCTGTCTCCACCTTTCACTGCCGCACAGGAGCACTAAGGTAGCCACTTTTGGTTTTTAATACACACAGACACACAGAGACATGCAGACACACACACACACAAAGTATGTATGGGTTTGTTCTTCGGCCCTCTAGACAATGCTTCAAAGCTAGAATCAACCCACTTTACAGATGAGTAACTGAGACACAAAGAGAACACCACTCATCCATTTCTGTATGAACTGATTCAAACCCATGTATATATATATGTATGTATGTATATGAATATGAATGTGTATATATGTATATATGTACATATATTATATGTATGTGTATTATATGTATGTGTGTATATGTGGATGTATGTATATATGTATATGTGTATGTGTGTATGTGTGTATATGTATATATGTATATGTGTATATGTATATATGTATATTAAAAGCTAGGAGATATCTAGCTATAGTAAATGTGTATTATTTATATCCATGTGCATATATGTATATAAAAATGGATATATTGTAGATATAGATGATGTATATAAGTAGAGATAGAAATATATAGATGATATATAGAGAGAGATACAGAGAGACAGATACAGATGCAGATACAGATACAGATACAGATACAGATGCAGATGCAGATACAGATGCAGATGCAGATACAGATACAGATGCAGATGCAGATACAGATGCAGATGCAGATGCAGATACAAATGTAGATAGAGATACAGATGCAGATACAGATACAGATACAGATGCAGATACAGATACAGATGCAGATGCAGATACAGATGCAGATGCAGATACAAATGTAGATAGAGATACAGATGCAGATACAGATACAGATACAGATGCAGATACAGATACAGATACAGATGCAGATACAGATACAGATGTAGATGCAGATACAGATACAGATGCAGATACAGATACAGATGGGCAAACACTGGCTGCCCATTGAGCCCTCCTCCTGATCTTCTGCCCAGCCCGATACATTTTTAAAATATGAAATCTTTCCAGGGATGTGATGAAGTGGTTAGGTCAGTTGCCTCATATGAGCAAGGTCCCAGGTTCCAGCCCCAGCCCCAGCTCCTGTCCTGCCTCACACCAAATACAATCTGACAGAGAAGGCCCAGGGGAGATACTCAGTGCAGGGGAAGCTAATAACCAACACAAGCCTAGGGTTTTGCTCTTTGAACGTCCTTCTGAGGAGCAAGAAACAGAGATGAGCAGAGCACAGGGAGGTGCCACAGTGTCTTCCTGAGGTTTCTGTGCTTCCGGCAACACTGAGCACCCCCTCAGGGGCACTGGGTAAGAACTAAGGCCAAGGACTGCCCTTGTCAGTCTTCCAGACAGCCTCTTCACCCCTCCCATAAGCCTCAAGGCTACCACCACCCTTATTTTACAAATGAGAAACTGAGGCACAAAGAGGCCATGGCTCATGCAATCCTAGACACAGACAGTGCCATTCAAACCCAGACCAGCCTGACTGTCCCTCTGCCCACTTCAGCCCTGCAACAGACTGCAGGGCTGCCCCAGAGGGGCAGTCCTGGTGTGGTCCCAGGCCACACCTCCATGGCTCCAAGGGGCTGGGGATACCTCAGATCTCCGCTTGAGTACTCCTCAAGGATCTGGGGACCTTAGGGGTACAAAGCTATACTCCCAGGGACAGGCATGCTCCCCCAATCCCCCTGCAGGGATCAGGTGCAAGGATGCTTGGCTCTGAGCTAAGTGCAGAGAGGGGGACTCTTGGCAGCCTATCCCTGTGTGAACAAGAAGAAACCGGGCCTGCAGCCCCTCAGCTCTAGTGGGAGATTAACCAAACAAATAGGCCAACAATCTGGATTTCAACACTTGGGGAAGGGGCCAGGCAGCAGGCACAAGAGCAGGAGGGAAGTGCAAAGGCGTTTTACCACCTAAATAACTTTCCTTGGGCTTTACTTTCACCCAAACGTACACTCAGTACTTAGACTTTTTTTTTTAACATTTTACTTTATTTTGACAAATGCTCAGACTTTCCTGCCACAAATTATTCTTGGCCAGGTTACAAGTTGAAAGGCTGTGTGTACCCTTCACTTGACAGAAAGGCAGGGTGCTTATGAAATATTTTGGTTGTGGGTTTGAGGCAGGATTTCTTGCTCAATTTCCCGACGATGGCGCCTTGACCGGGACTCGGTGAGTTCTCACCCTCTCCCATCCCACAGCCATGGCCATGGTCACACCATGCCCAGTGGGCTTGGCGAGATTCTGGGAAGGAAAGTTTGGGACTGAACCTGGTGCATCTCACCTTATGCAGGAACCAACAGAGACCTCTGGCAGGCCTGGGATATAAGGCAGAAGTGACCAGAGGACCTGTCTTGCCTTATCATGGCCCCAAGAAAGAGGCTGGATTCCAGTCTCCCTCCTACAGGTCTGCCAGATTCCCCAACCTTTTCCTCCACACAGCTATGAGCACTGTTTCTCAAACATCCAAGCTCTGCCCACTTAGAGAGAGGCCTGGGCTCTTCCCCACAGCTCCTCCCCTCTGCTTATCCTTGGAGGTCTCAACTGGACAGTCACTTCCTCTGAGAGGCTTCCCTGAGTTCCACAGCTGGAATTAAGATCCAGTGGCTTCCTACCTCAGTCCCTTGCTTTCCTCAAAACTCTTGGTTAGTATACCCTAGTTTCATTTGTCTGTGTTCCTGTCTTTGGCTGGTCTTGACTAAGTAGACTGAAACAATGTATAAAGTAACAAATGATTGAGTGAGTGATTCAACAGGTGAATGAGTGAATGAATGAATGAATGAATGAATGAGTGGATAGATGAGCAAACGAAAAGGTGGGTGAATGAATGAAGTAAATGACTGAATCAATGGGTAAATGAATTAACCAGTGAATAGATTAGTGAATGAATAAGTAATGAATGGACATAGTGAAAAAAATGAATGCATGCCTGCTGCCTGTGTGAAAAAAATACAATAGATAATGGATGGATGAGTGAGCATGAAATTCATGGATGGATGGATTGATGGATGGATGGATGGGGTGTGAATGGATGGATGGGTGAGTGGATGAGTGGATGTGTGGATGGGTAGATGTGTGGATGGATGGATGGATGGATGGATGGATGGATGGATGGATGGATGGATGGATAGATGGATGGATGGATGAATGGGTAGATGTGTGGATGGATGGATGGATAGATGGATGGATGGATGGATGAATGGGTAGATGTGTGGATGGATGAATGGATGGATGAGTAAATGAATGTGGTTGAGAAGATGCTACAGCTCAGCTAGAGAGGACAGTGATACCCAGACTCCACTTAGGGAAGCAGGGAGAGTGTTGCTGCCCCTTGGGAAACTAATAAAAACAGACCTGTGATGTGTATCTATAGTTCCCAATGCTCAGGAGGCAGAGGCAGGAAAGTCACTTGAGCCTGGGAGTTTGGACCAACGCAGCAAGACTTCACCAACACAATGAGAACTTTTACTAAAATGAAAAATGTGGATTGAGAGATGGTTCATCTTGTGCTTCTTCACCTGAAGATGAAGCCCCTGATCCTGTGGTCAAGTCTAGACATCGGACAGCCTCACTTCTACCCCAGATGTCCCCCAGAAGAACTTCCTCTGTGCTCAGCCACGGACAGTTCCTCGGTTGGTTTTGAGGCAGATGAAGACCCACCTCCTGAGACTTGCTATGCCAAGGCTGGACCAGTGTTGTTCCTAACATTGCAGTTCCCCTTCTGCATGGCTTCTCTCTGCATGGGACATCTTCCTTGGGCTTGACTGTGAAGTGAGTGGTTGTTCCGCTTAAAGGCTTTGGGGGAACACCAGTTCAGTGGGCAGCCCTTCCCCAAGGAAGGTTCTAGACCTTACTGAACCCTGACTGCTCCCCCGGAAGGTGTCTGAAGACTCTTTCTTACAGGAACAAAGTCCCAGCCACAGGAGTCAGTGCCCACATCTCTGCCCAGTATCTCGGGGTCAGATAAATACATGACACCACCTGAATTTAAGCCAGGCAGAACGTATTAAACTGCAGTGTCTTAAATCAGTGGTGTTAGGAACTCTCCAGTGTACACTCACACTCTCAGGTGATGTAGAGTAGAAGCACTTAATCCCACTTGACAGATGGGGAAACTGAGGCTGAGAAAAGTCATATCAGTGGTGTCAGAAATAGAGGTGTAGCTCCATGATGCTCCCCACAGCAGACAGATGAATTTCCTCTTTTAAAGACTTAGACTCGGGTAAAAGGAGATCCTTGGGTTTAAGGCAGAAGAAAAACTTCAGGATGAGCCTGAGTGAAGCAGAGTCAGAAATTTACAAAAAGTAGGAAGTGCTGACACACCTTTGATCACAGCACAGAGGCACTCAGGTCGCCTTGAGTTCAAGGCCAGCAAAATCTACTACGTAGAAGGACCTTGTCTCGAATGAACAAACAAATAAACAAATAGGAGGGTGTCTAGGGAAAGACACACCCGGGAGCAGTAGTTCTCAACCTGTGGGTCATGACTCCTCTGGGAGTCAAATGACCCTTTCACAAGGGCCACCTAAGGCCACCAAAAAACACAGAGATTTACGCTATGATTCATAACAGCGGCAAAATTACACATAAAAATGAAACCATTTTTATGGTTGGGGAGTCACCACACATAAGGAACTGTGTTAAGGAGTTGCAGCATCCCGTTGAGACACATAAACAAACCAAAAAACAAAACAAAACAAAACAACAACAACAACAAAAAAAGACATACCCAAGCGTGGAGCTGAGCTTCTCGATGCAGAGCCCTAATTGTCTCAGCCTTTGCCATACAGACCGTTTTGGTGACTCCCGTGTCACGTCTCACGGGGTTGCCAAGCAACTTTTCTTTTTCCTCCTTGCATTTCTTCCTGATCAGTGAGGCTCGAGGGTGACTCTGGGGGTGCCTTTGGGTGGGATCATAATCCGATTAGACACAAACAGGAGCCTCCAGGTTGCACAAGAGTAAGGTTAGCACACGGCTTACTGTAAATGGCGTTTTTGGTGAGATTCCTAGAAAATTGTAGGTTTAAAGCCGGGAATGGAGCAAGGTCTTAAGCGAACTATGGTAATTATGCTGTGATGTCCTCACAAGGCTGAGGCTTCAACCAAGACTCCCCGGAAAGAGGCAGCGGGATTTGTCCCGGAACTCGGTGTTTCTCACCTTGGTTTCTCTGCATGTCCTTGGCTCCTCCCTCCTGTTCTAATCTGTGACCGTGACCACTGCCCACCCCACCCCACTCCGTCCCAGATGTGCAGTCACACATCTGCACAGCCACTCATTATCTTTCCCTCAGCCTAGCTGAGCAGCCCCCATGGCCCGTGGGGACTGTGTCTGCAATCCCGGCGCGCGTGGGACAGTGTTTGCCAGGGTCTGGGATGAACAGCCCCGGCACCACTTTGGCTCAGGACTCTCCCACATCTTCTGTGGGATGCGTGGGCTGATAGAGACCTGTGGGGTTTAGTCGCTTCAGTGTTCTGCTGCAGGCTGGCACCCCCTCAGCCCCGTTTCCCTTTTCAGATCCAGCTCCCAGCATCATTCTGGGGTTCGTGTGTAAACAATAAGGAATGACAAATTCTCTATAAAGATCAATGACTTCAGCCAGCTCCCTTACCTGGCATGGCCTCAAGGAGCTTGAAAGGTATTTTTGAGGGAGTTGAGCATGACACTTGTCTGAGAAACCAAAGAAAGGACCCACTTCCCATAACCCGGTTTTACCCCCCACCCTCCACAACACAGATAAGTGGATCTTTCCCAGGCTTTTTCCACGGTCCCTATTGGGACAGGTATGGATTAGCAAGAAGAGAAGAGGCAAGAGTGGGCATGAGGCAGGGACTTACCTGTTCACACAGGTAAATGCTTAGTACATGTGTTCTGGAGGGACAGCCCTCAGGGACAGTGGGCATGGCTTCAGAGCAGTCTATGGCTCAGTAACACTCACTCTTAGCTCAGGGGGTCCTGCACCTGTCATGCCCTTTGTCTGCCATGATTGTACAGTGTGGCTCCCAGGCAAGTGATGGGAACACAGCATTCAACAGGGTAGGCAATCCCATCGTGGTGGTCGGAATGTGCTTGGCCCATAGAAAGGGGTGCTATGAGGTCGTGCGGTCTTGTTAGAGGATGTGTATCACTGTGGGGCTGGGCTTTGGATGTCACCTCCTATGCTCAGGCTCCATCCATAGCGAAAGAGAGCTTCCTCCTTAGCTGCCTGAGCATCTCAGTCTCTCCTGGTTGCCTTCAAGTCAAGGTGCAGAACTCTGAGCTCCTCCAGCACCACGTCTGCCCGCATGCTGCCATGCATCCTGCTATGACAATAATGGGCTAAACCTCTGATTCTGTAAGCCAGCCCCAATTAAATGCTTGCCTTGGTCATGGAGTCTCTTCATAGCAATGGAAACCCTAAAGACATCCGGTCTCAAGACGTCTCTGCCCAGTGGAGATGACTGACAATAGTCTACCCAAGGATCATCAGGGCAAGGACAGGTAAGCAAGACTGGGGGAAACGGAAGAGACCACTAGAAGGAAGCGCTGGCCATCTTGTGTGAGGACATCTGCCTCGGCAAGTGCTCAAGTCCAGATGCCACGAAATAATTTAAATGGGAGAGCATTTAACCATGAGAGACAAGGTGGGATGAGCAGAAGAAAGGAGGGAATGGGAGGGGTAAAAGAAGGAGGACCCCCAACAAGAGGGGCACTGGCCCTTAGGACCCCTAGACTGAAAGAAATAAATGGAGTACCCTGCATGGCCACTTACTCCTGCCTCCACCAACCCACAGCCATGTCATTTGCTCTGCTCAAACCTGAGTGGTATATTCCAGAACAGTAGCTGAGGCTTCCCTGTCTGTTTCTGCTGCCTAATTCAGGGCACTCTGGCTTACCAGCTTCCCTTCTAGGTACCCTACTTCTTCACCTTCTATATTGACTTTAAAAATGGAAACAGAGCCTATTTTGGGTGTGGGGGTAGGGGTCCCACCATGCCCAGGCCTTCAGGTACTTGGCTCACTGTGCTGCAAACACGCTCTTCTCCTTAGCCATGTCCAGGCCCCCTTGTCTTGACATGGGCATGGGGGCCATGTCTGAGGAAGTCCTGAGGTCTGCCTACTGTGCCCTGCACCAGCGACTGTTGGACATGTCTTGGAAGTGTGGCCTGGGCAGCATGTCTCAGCGTCCTTGTGGACCTCTGCAGAGATCCCCACAGCCAAGCAGAGCACTCGTCCGTAACCCCAGAGGGTAGCAGCTAGAATTACCATCCTGCTCATCAGGACCACCCTTCTCTCACTGCACATCCACTCATGAGTGGAACCCTGCAGGCCACGTCCAGATGCTGCCCAGCACCTGACTTCTTTCCCTTTGAGAAGCAGGGACATTAGATCCCAGCACGGCACCTGGAAGACAGAGAGAAGCATGGAGATGAGTAGACGGGTAAAGGTGTTTGCAACCAAACCTGATCACCTGAGTTTGATCCTTGAAACCTATATGGTGGAAGGAGAGAAGGGTCTCTCTTGACCGCTATACATGGCATATGGCACACATGTGCACATACACTGAACGGAAGGACGGATGGACGGATGGGTGGGTGGGTGGGTGGGTGGGTGGGTGGATGGATGGATGGATGGATGGATGGATGGATGGACTGATGAACCAGAGAAGTGGGGATTGAGCCTGGAAGGCCAGAAAGCTGGTGCCAGCTGGAGCTACTGACCTTGACAGGTGTCTCACAGCCCCTGAGCCATAGGAACCAAACGTTTACTGGCATGGACAGGGCAAGAGAAGCCAATAAATCTACCGACAGTGAAAATTGCTTGCCCATGGCCACTAGCGCTATGGCCCAGGCCAGTCAAGTACCTTGCCATGCACCTCACGTGTGAAATGGGTGGCTCTTCTGGGAAGCAAGAATATCAGCCAGTAAATAACAGGACAGGAGCCTCCTCTCTGACTCACCAAGTACCATGGAGTTTCCCAGAGCTGTTCAGATGTGGATCACAGACCCTGGGTGATCCCCACCCAGCCTGGGTCCCTCTGAGGGCAAGGAGTGCAGGTGGGGCACTTCCATCATCCTCGAGCCCCTACTACATGGGTACCTCGTATCCTAGCAACACACGCCCATGCCCCTACAGGCACATAGGCAAGCTCTGTGCATAAACACAAGCCACCTTGCAAGGGCCACTCTACTGTGACAGGATGTCCATTGTAACCATCTCAAACCCTGGCCCATGGTAAGGCCACCTCAGAGATAGTGGAAGTAGAGCCTGGTGTCATAGCTTCTCCTGAGAGCCAGTCTTCCTGTGCTAGTAAAATCAGATTCAAACGACCCCAGGAGCCTCACAGGAGAAACCTGGGGGACAAGAAGAGGGCAGGATAGCCACAGCTCTTCTGTTCCCTCACAGAGGCTCCTAGGCAGGAGGGTCACTGCAGGGCACATGCAGCCAAGTCCAGTTTTGCCTTCTGTGTGATCTCTGGTGAGTTGATGAGCCTCCCTGGGTCTCCGCCTCCTCATTTACAGACTCCTGAGGCTCTAGGCACGTGGCAGGGATTACCACCCTAAGGCCCATAGACAGGAAGAGTGAGCCTTCCAGGGCCCTCACCCATTGGAAGTTCTGACGTACCCTACCATGCTCAGAAGAGAAACCAAAGCCCCAGGTGACGCCCTCAGAGGCCCTATGGGTTCTCTCCCTCTCTCTCCGGTGCACCCTCTACTCCACACACATAGATTCTCTGCTATCCCAAGAAACCCTAAGCACAGTCCCACCCCAAGGCCTCTGGACATGATAGGACCTCTCCTGGGATACGGCTGCCCAGATAGTCACCCCCTGCTACTTACCGTAACCCATCACATCTCAGCAATGTCCTCTTGGCTCCATGGAAGCCCTCCCCACCTCAGTCCTTCCGAACATGCCTTACTTTCCCTGGTACTCGTCAGACTCTGAGTGTGCCCCATTGGCTCGTATGTGTAAAGTCTGCCTCTCCCGGAGGATACGTGCTCCTCTTTAGTGAACGAGTCCTCTGACTCTGAGCTCAGAGCAGAGAGCAGCGCCAGGCACTGGGTGAGTGAAGGGAGAGGCAGATGAAGGAGTCAACGCTCTGGCCTTATAGGGCTAAGGACTGAGAAAGCTATGCACATGTTAGAACCCAGGCCTGTGTCCACAAGTGCAGAGCTAGACACATCTTGTGTGCATGCATGAACATGTGGACACCCGGGCATATGCACAAAAAGAGAAGCCACGGGCAAAGGCTTGTCTGCTAACACACACATGCACATACATGTGCAGGTGCATGTGTCTTGTGTAGCACACACACACACACACACACACACACACACACACACACACACATGCATAGAGTCCCTACTAGCCCTTGTGTGGCCATGCCCCATCCCACATCCCTAGCATCCTGGTGGGAGGCTTCTTGGGGTGACAGAACTCTGCTTCAAAGTCTGCCTTGTCCTGTCTCTCTCAAACAAGGTTGGGAACTTTCACCTTCTCCCACCAAACCCCACTGAGTTGGTCCTCCCAACCCTAGTCCCTGCTTCCACTGGCCCTAGTTCCATCCCCTGACTAGTAGAACCTGCTAATCTGAATTCTTTCCGGTACTTTTAAACAATTCCAGTTATTTCGGGGGTGAGGTACTACTGTGTCTCCTGAGAGTCTGTGAAGTGGGCAAGGAGGGAACAGAGGGACCCACTTCAGAGCAGGGCCATTTCCAAGCTGTTTGTGCTCCACCCTGTCCCCTGCCTCTGTACCCCCGGGATCAGGCCTCATGGAAACCTGGCACCTTCCAAAACCCAGGCCTTTGCCCCTATGCTGCCTCTGCTTTGAGCCCCATTCCTCATTTCCAGGCAGATGGACTCTCACCCAGATGGTTCCGATGCCCCCGCTGCCCAGCCCTCCTGTGTCATTCAGTTCGGGTGATGCTCAGCCTCCTGAGGTCTTTGAGAGCAGAGACTGCAGTGGTACCTCCCACCCGTGACCCTTCCTTGCACAGGTTCTGGGCCCAGGACCTCCTCCAGAGAAAGGGACCAGCAACTGAGGGTTGGTCTGGTGCTCCTGGCTTCTGACCTGGAACTAACCATCCACCTTCCCAGGCCTGCCATCTCTGACAGCCTGGACCACTGAGGCCTTAGAAGGGCCTTTGGGCTCTGATCCTAAGGAGGGAAGCAGAGTATCATGGGAGCTTTCGGGGCAGATGTGAGCCAGGTACAGGCCAGTGCCAAGGCATATCCAAACAGAGCAGTGGGAGAAGGACCAGGCCAGAGTCTCCAGCACCCCCCACCCAGTGCCATCACCCAAATCATTGCCACAACCATGTCCATATTACTAGCCTGGTGCCACCAATACAGTGTGATTGTTCACACACTGTCTTCCCATCAACCCCTGCACAGCTCTGACCTCATTTCACCTATGTATGTGGGGGTGCGCGCGCATGCACGCGCACACATACACACACACCATATATAGGCACACACACACAAACACACACCCCCACATACATACACACACCACATATAGACACACACACATATAGACACAGATACATATCACATACATATTCAAACAGCTATGACAGGGCAAGGACAAGTACCTAAGGTGACCCAGTACAGCACTCCACTATCTCCACAAAGAAGCCATGTCTCTGAATCCCTGAGGTCTCCTGCAGAGGACAAGCCTAGCCTCAAACCAGAGTTCCCAGGATGGCCAGAGGATGTTGTAGACCCAGGAGGAAGGGGGTCAGTGAGGGAGTGCTGGGGGAGACGGCACAGTGTATCGGGAGTGCTTGCTGTGCGGCCAGGCTCTGAGTCTGAGTCCAGCACCCATGTAAACCACTGTGCACAGTCATATGCAGCTGCAACCCATGCTGAGGTAGTGCTAAGAGGCTCACAGGGCCTCCCTGGCCACCAGCCTGGCTCTGGGTTCATGACAGACCCTGTGTCAAGGGAACAAGACAGAGACACCTGACATCCTCCAGAAAGAGAGAACTTGGCAAGGTGCGAAGTTTCTCTGTTAGTGAGACTCAGTTTCCCTGTTGTGAACATAAAGACATCATATCCTGCTCTTTGAGTCGATAGAAGGATAAAATGGGCAAAAAGGAGATGTCCCTTAGGATATGACGCCCCTCGGGAACAAGTCCTATAAACCAAGTGGGCTTCATCTCTGCATGGCTACTGGAGATGGCACGGGAGGGGGGCTCTCTCCAGGGTTTGGAGATGGAGCCCAAACATGATGTTTTGACTTGGCAAGTTTCCTACATCATCTCTCGGACTTCCCCACACTGCTCTGTGGGAAGTCTGTGTCTCCACTTTATAAACAAGCAAATGGTAACTCACATATGTGCCCAGCCAACGCGAGGACCGTAGGATTGTTGCTGCTGGGGGACTTCAGTAGGCCAGAAAGCTCTGAGCAGTGCCAGGACCCAAAGCTGCCACTATCTTAGGACAATGTGGCACCTAGACCCAGAAGGATGCAGCTCAGAGATGTCCTAGAAAAGGGCCTACCCAGTTCCCTGGGATGGAGGGCCAGATCTCCAGGGAAGTTCTGTCTATAGTCTACCCTCCATCAGGATCTAGACATCGGTGCAGTTTGGGAGTTGATCCTACTATGCCCTGCTCCCACACTTGCCAGGGAAATGGACCAGTGAACCAAGTCAGGCCCACTCCCCTGGTCCATTTCCCATAGAAGATAAAAGAGTTGGCCGGCTGCCAAGCCTGCTGGTTCCGCCACCAGTGCAGGGACAACTTCCCGTCTGCAGGGACACGAACTGCTGTAGTGGCAACAGGAAGTGGCCGTCCAGGTGGATCTCCCAGGCTGTCCCCACCATAGATATCTGCCTTGCCAAGCAGCTGGCTGGCAACACCATGCGGCCTCTGATCAAAGAGTCCCTAGGCAGGCTCTACCCGCACCCTGGGCAAGACACTCCTTATCTCTCCCAGGCTTCAGGAACTTTCCAGACTCGGAACACCGGGATCCCAGTGCGACAGGAAGGGCAGGCCAGGGAGCGTGGGAAGGGGCCCACTGGCCGAGAGACTTGATGCTGAAGGTCTGAGACTGGGGTCAGGTTAAAAAAATAAAAGGTCAGTGGTCACCCTCAGACCTCCCTATCTTAACTCTTGTCTTTATCCCTGGACCCAAGTGCTGCTGTGTGACCTGAGGCAAGCGCTCCACCTCTCTGGGCCTTGGCTCTTCTCCACCAAGCAGGAACCACAGATACAGCTGTGGAGGTCTGAGTCTGTCGGGCACACAAGACAGGGTTCTAATTTATGAAAATAAAAGTGGAAGCTGAGCTTGCTGGAGGATAAATGTGATGGGCTGTTTTCACACTATGGCATCCCCTCTCATAGAATGCTGAAGGGGAGAGAGAGGGAAGGAGGAAGGAGAGAGGGGGGTGGGAGGGGAGGGAGGAAGAGAAGAGAAGGAGAGGGAGGGGAGGGAGGGAGGGAGGGAGAGGGAGAGGAGAGGAGAGGGAATAGGGAAAGGAGAGGACAGAAGAGGGAAGATGGAGAGGAGAGTAGACGAGAGGAGAGGAGAGAAGAGCAGAGGAGAGGAGAGGAGAGGAGAGGAGCTTCCTAAATAGTGCAGCCAGTGAGTAACTGTTCTGTTACCTGGGGACACAGCTATTCTAACAGGCTGCCAGCTTCTCCCCACAGCCCATCCCAGACAACTAATAGCACCATCTATCCATCTATCCGTCATTGTTTTCTCAGACATTCGGTAGCAACAGTGAGTGACACCAGTTAGCAATTGATACGTGTTGATAATGACCAGTGAGGGTTACGGCAGCTGCTTGGCATCGTTGGTTTCTGTCAGAACTGAGGACTGATCCAGGAAACAGAGGAGAGAGAGGGTTAGAGGCTCCCCAGAGGTCCCCCAGCAGGCTGAACTCAGAACGGAGGCTGCTGTGGGCTGTGTGGCCAGAGTGGGAGATCCTGGAAGTGGTTCCATGGAAACCAACATCACTGATTGCCAACGCAGCCCAGGGCAAGAGGCCCCAGGAGCAGGAAGAGGGAGGGCGAGTCTCAGATAGGGACTATCAGGGAGGGAAGTAGGGGAGGGATACAGAAGTGGGGCATTGCTTCCTATGTCTCTGCCCCCGATCAGACAGGCTAGGCTTCCAGAAACCACTGGAAGCCACTGCCTCCTGGTGCCCTCTTTCTATGACAACCAGAAGTTGGAAGGGGCAGGAGATGGGAAACCCCAACTGAAGAAGCCCCAGCCACCCATCCTGCAAACGCTCTCCACATCTAAACTGATGCTTCCAGAGTCTGGGCCTGACCATGCCCCCTACTCTTCGTTGGGCACCCACATTCCAGAGCCTGGAATTACAGGTTCTTCAGATCCAAGTCCCGCTTGTCACACCTGCGGCATAACCAGAGGGACCCACAGATGCCGCAGTCAAAGGGACATTCTGTCCCAGGGATGCTCTTCATCCGCTCACCTGCACTCTCTGCCCCTGCCGTCCCCACCACTGTGTCCCGACAGATGCCAGGCTCCCTAGGGGCATTCCTAGTGTGGAGCATGGAACGGAGACAGGACTTCATTCCTAAGCAAAGATCTGCACCAACGAACTGATGAGGAAATAAGCAGCTGGATGACTCCTTAGGGCATGAAGAAACATATGGACACGGTTGCAAAATAAAACAGAGGTTTGGGGGTACAGTGAAGAAAATGGGGTGGGGATGGGGGACAGATTAGGTGGAGGCACCATAAGTAAAGCTAAGAACCCAGAGAGGCCAGTACCTCCAGCCCTACCACGAGTTCATATCATAGGCTCTGTAATGTTGGCCCACTGCTTGTGCTTACAAATAAAGTTTTATTAGAATTTGGACACTCTCGTTTGTGTCAGATTTGTCAGCGCTGCTTGCAGGCCCTGAAGCCGTTGTAGCAGAAATAGTGTGAGCCGCAAAATGCAGGGTTATACTCCTCGGCCCTTTTCCGGAAAGTGTCCCCTGTCCCTCTAGCAGAGTCCGAAGATGGAAAAATCTGTCCTGAGCCCACCAGGGGATGACTGCGACCCTCACCCATTTGTGCATCTCTAGCACAGTGTGCAACCCTCTGCAGGCAGCCTTGTCCATCTCGGGAGAGCCACGCCTACTGTCTGCAGAGCAAGACATCCTGTCCTCATCTTCACCCTCAGCTGAACCTCCCTCCTTGACCGGCATGTTTACCCTGAACTCTGCCCTGCATCCCCACCAGCCAAGCGGGCTTAGGCTGGCTGGATCCCTCACTCCAGCGGGAAGGCCATGAGTCACCAAGTCCAGAAAGGGGACATCTGCTGGCCTTCTGTGCTCAGCTAACCTCGGTCAATGCAGGACAGAGAGGCCCCCTGCCACTCTGTGCTCTACGCTGTGTTTGCCTGGAGTGGAAGCCAGCAGCCCCGGAGGAGACCCGTTCAAGCTGAATCGTGGGCCATTTGGACCTGCGTGTTTAATTCAGCTTGGTTTCTCCTGCAGGTCCCAGGATGATTTTCTGTTAGAGTGGGGGTGGGGGTCAGAGAGGCCTGTGCATGGGAGGGAAACAGCCCCTATGCATATCACACACACACACACACACACACACACACACACACACACACACTCACACACTCCACACACATTCACACATGCACACACACTCACACTCACACACACACTCACATACTCACACACACACTCACACACACTCGCACACACACTCACACACATTCACACATACACATTCACACATACACACACTCACACACACACTCACATACTCACACACACATGCACACACACACACGCATTCACACATGTGCACACACACACTTTATAGATGGACACTCCCAAACTGTCCTGTTATCTTCTTTTTGCTTTATCCATTCTGGAACCTTCTAGAAAACAGAGTCTCAATGTGTCCATTTGGACCTTTCTTTCTCTCTCTCTCTGATTCCGGGGTGCTAAGAATTGAATCCAGGGATTCATCCATGCAAGGGAGCACTCTACCACAGAGATATATCGACAGCCCTCGGTTTATTTACTTTGGGATACGGTTTCACTAAATTGTCTGGGTTGGCCTTGAACTCGATTTATAATTCAAGATAGCCTTGAACTTGTGATCCTCCTGCCTCAGCCCCCACAAGTAGCCTGTGCCACCATGCCCCACTTTTGGACTCCACTGATACACATAGGGATGCCAACATTTCTGGACTTGGGAGGCTTCCTTCCTCCAACAGACTACAAGGTGTACCACAGTATGAGCTCATGGGAAAGGCCCATAACCCGGGAGAAAAGAGGATGCTCGGATAGAAATGAGGCTAACCTGAAAGTTATATACTCCATCTTTTTTTTTAAGTTTGCGGGTTTGAGAAAGCCACGTACATGATGCAGCCGGATCCAGATGCCAAGCACAAGTTGGTTCTGCTTGCTACGGGTATGAGCTCCCTTCACCATCCGGCAGGCCAAGCCAGCCGGGTGAAGTCTGGGAGGGGACCCTGTTGTGGGAGCATACCTGGCCTGCTGCTGCCCCCGTGGCGTCACCTGCACACATTAATGAAAAATTCTCAACGCGGAGCAGAGCCAGGCCAGACCAGGAAATTGCAAAGTCGCGGGGGCCTTACCTCAGCCTCACTGAACACTGCTTTTATAGCTCCACGTGTAATAACATAAAAGCGTAATTCATACAAGTATCACTTTAAGTGGGATGGCAGGAGGGGGCCGTGCCCGGGGCGTGGGGGTGTGAGTGCCACATTGACTGGAGATGCCAAGTGAGGGGAAAGGCGGGATGTATAGCTCACCTGCCTGCTGTCAGCACAGCTGTTGGGTGGACCAAGAACCCTGGGCCCTGGAGCTACCAGAGTCCGTCAAAGAGGGCATCGGAACCTGGAGGCAAGAGCTGGGCTGCGTGGGTTTGGATTCTGGCTGTGTGACGTTGGGTGGTCAGTTGCTCTCTCTGAGCTGCTAATTCCTTGTCTGTAAATAAAAAGATTGGCCGAGAGGACCCAAGTCCCTCATTAGTAGCCCTCCCTCTGCCTAGGCCTGTTCCTCCCGGGGTGAGAGAGATTTCTAGGCACTGAGCCGTGCCAGGAAATGGCCTGGGATCGCCTCATTAAACACGAGGGGGTATTTACACTGGGAGAAACAAATATTTATCTGCGAATGGGAAAGACGAAGGTTTTTGGAACCCTCCTCTGGCTCGCCTCAGCTTGGATAGGGACAAGGGAGGGCTCAGACTCAGAGGACGGGGCCAGGACTGGGAGTCAAGCAGCCTGGGTTCCTATCCCAGATCGGCCCCGTTCAGCTAAGGGCTACCTCCCCTGGACCTGCACAGCACTAGAGCACCCCAGCTTCTCAGGTGGATGGAGGCAGTGCATGCTGGAGCAGAACGGAGATTGGTCCCTGACACTGGGCACTTTGCAGAAGGCAGAGGACAAGGAAAGGTGGCATAGGGCCAGGTCTCTCGGGTGACCTGCACCAGTGGCTGAGGGTGCTGTCAGCAGCAGGGAGCACAATTTCTGGACACATCACCCCCTCGGAGGGTGAATGACCTCGGGTCAGATGCACAACATCCATCCTCGGTGCTGGGTGGCCCACCCCCAAGCAGGACCATAGATGGAGGTCTCACGGAAACAGGGAGACAAGTTCAGGGGTCCATAGGTCCACTGAGGCATCCTACAGTGTTTCCCGCACAGGGCTGATCTGAGGACAGGAGGTTTTTCTGGAAAACAACTGTTTTTCTGCACCTGCACAGCCGCCACCTGGTGCTGGTCCAGGCATCGCCTCTCCTGGCTGGACTATGTTGGTGACGTCCTGGCTGCTCTCCCTCCTCTGTCCTTGCTCACTACCCGCTTCCCACAGCAGCTAGCATGTTTGTATTTTGGAGGTGGCTGAGAAGAATCCTATAAAGTGGACAGAAAACGAGAGAGAAGGTGGTTGCCTGTGGGAAGAACTTCCTGGCCTCTTCCTGTAGCCTCCATCACTTCAGGGAAGCTTCAGCTGTCACTGGGCTCAGACCCAGGGTGGGCTGAGGAGACCCCACAACTAAGGCAAGCTGTGGTGTGTGAGCAAACCAGGCCATCCAGTCAGCAGCAAAACCTCCCTCAGACATCAGGGCCAAACAGCCCGCCAGGCCAGCCCCTATTTGTTTAATACTGAGACCACGGAGTCGCAGTCCCATTTGTGGAAATGACTCTAGGGCTCTCCTCCCACAGGGGACTTGAAAGTGACATTCCTCAACCAAACTAAGGGGGAGGCAGGAGCCAACAAAGGACCGCGGGAGGGAAGGGCAGCTGAGGACAGGATAGGGGAGGGGGTTCTCAGAGTAACCGTGGTTAATGGAATCATCGAAAGAGCTCAGAGAAAAGGGGTTCCAGAGCGTGAGATGGAAAAGGTGAGGCGCTCTTAGCACTCTTAAACCTGAAGGCTAAAGTGGGGAAGGAAACCTAGAGACCATGGGGAGCAGCAGCCGGATATCTAAGGGCTTAGCAAGCCGAGAGGGAGCTGGCTTTAGGCATGGAGTCCTCCCCTTTGACTGAATCCAACCAGCAGCGAACAAGCCTAGACCTCAAGCCATCCCTCAGGACTGAGTGACCCAAAGCCCCAAGCCACCTGAAGCCCCTCAACAGAGTAGGAATCCTCCCTGGGAGAGGAGGTCACCAGGTTCTAGGCTCCACCCTGTCGCTAAATCAGGCAGGACAAGGAGGCACAGGCCTATGACGGAAGCCAACACTTTGGAGTTGGAGGATGAGCAGGGGCCTGAGGTCATCGTCACCTACATATAAAGGCCGAGAAGAGAAGGAGAGGAGGGAAACGGCTTCAAATCAAATCCTTTCAGGCAAGGAAAACCAGGGCATGGGGAGGTGCTCACCCAACTAAGCTAAGACATGTACCCGGGCCACGGGGTTCAAAAGGAAGATTTAGGGCTGGGAAGATGGCTCGGGGTAAAGTGCTTGCTCCACAATCATGAGGACCTGAGTTCAGATCCCCAGCATTTACTTATAGGAGTAGAAGTGAATGCTTATGACCCTAGAGCAGATGGGCAGAGGCAGGGGACCCCCGGGGGCCTCGGTGGCCACACAGCTGAACTTAAACAGTAAGCTCCAGGCTCAGGGAAAGACCCTGTCTCAAAAGAAATAAGATGAAGAAATGAGGCTGAGGAGACAGCTCAGTGGATAAAAAGCTTGCCCTAAAAACATGAGGACTGGAGTTCGAATCCCAGGGAAGCCACGTGGCATGTAGCAGCCTGCCTGTAATTCCAGCACTTGACCATGAAGGCAGGAGACTCCAGTGCAAGCTAGCTAGACTAGCCATTTCAATTCTGGGCTTGATTGAGTGAGCTTGCCTCAGTGAATAAAGTAGAGAATGACCAAGCAAGAAAGAAGTGACACACACGTACACACACAGAGAGAGCCTTCATATACACATGCACTGTATACACACGTGCATATATACACACTGCACACACACACACATACTCACACATATATACACTCACACACACAGAGATTTCATATGCACGTGCACTGTGCATACACATAGACACATACATACACACGTACACACTCACATACACAGAGCCTTAATTTGCATATGCACGGTGCATGTGCATACACACACTGCACATGTGCACACACAGAGCTGTCATATGCATGTGCACTGTGCACACAGATACACACACTTACATACACTCACATACACATATATGTACCCACACACAGAACCTTCATATGCATGTTTGCACATGCACACACATGCGAACATTCATATATGCTTGTAAAAGAGAAGGAAGCACATACTTAGAGAACCTGCAGACATGATTGAGGATGACATCCTGACCTAACAGCAAATTTTGGCCCCTCTACATGCACCCTCATTGGTGGGTACACGGATATATACACGTGCATCACACACACACACACACACACACACACACACACACACACACACACACACACACACACGAAGGAACGTTTCAAATGGCCAGGACTTGCCTGGGTCACAAAGTAAGGAGCTCAAGGCTACCCTTACTACAAAGCCACATTTTGCTGTTGGCTGAAGATGTTGAAAATTATCCAGTGCTCTTGGATTGGGTGCAGGCGCCCACACTGAGTGTCTGAGCGCTGAGGTGACAGCCATACAGAGGAAGCTCTGGGTAGTTCAGTAGGTGAGGTGCAGGGACCTTTATCTGTAGGTCTCACGTCCCTCACAAAGTCACTTAGATGCAGAGGAACCCTGGAGCCCTGACGGCCAGTCTCTCCTTGTTCTTGATCTCTACCCAGCCCCGTTCGACTTGCCCGTCTTCCCAATAGGCAGGGAGCAAACCGCCTGAGGCCAGGGCTGCACAAGTGTCTTCCTGACAGAGTTCAGACCCCATTCCTGGACACAGTGGAAAAAGACTGGTTTGTCAGGGAAGCTGGTGGGAAGTGGCCGACCAGGGAGGAAGCCAGTCTGGTATCTCTTCTACCTAGAAACTCTGCCCCATGCATCAGCACCAGCACACCCTGCCCAGATGGGCCCTGCCTTCTCATTGATCTAGGTCCCAGCAATCCACTCCAGAGCGAAGGGGAGGTCAGTGTGCATTTGGGGTTAAGGGGTAATATCTGCCCTACTCTCATTCAGGAGCAAGCCCTGGTTCCCAGGCTGGCCCTCAAACACAACTACCTAGTGTGCTTCTCCACTGTTGGCCTTTTCCTCCAAGACACTCTCACGTCTCCTTTTCTAGAAGCATCTCCAGGCCTGCGATGGCCACATCCCCTCACCACCTCTACCCTGAGTCTGGCCTAAAGCTCACCGCACTAGTGTCCAACAGCTATCAGCTAGATGAACACCACTAAGCTTGGAGAGCTCGAACCTGGTCCAGGCGTCTGTCTGCCCCCAGGCCTCAGCTTCCCCCTTATGTACAAGTGAGGGGTAAGCACCACAGTGTTGGGGTACACACTCACACACTCCATCCCAGTCAGAGCTTCTCTTGGACCAGCTTGCCAGCAAGTCACAGCAGAGAGGAAGGGAGCAGGATAAGAGGAGCTGTGAATTCCACACACCCAGCTTGTCCCCGCAAGGCCTACGCCAAGTGCCACAGTGCGCTCTGCCCATCTGCCTCTGGGTGGGGTGGCTGTGGGGCAGAGGCACAGGTAGAGAGTAGTCCTCCACCAGAATACCAGAGAAACACACACTGGCCATGGGTGCAACTGCATGCCCGTGTGTTCTCATGGATGTCCACACTGCAACACAGCTCACATGTGCCCTGTGCTCTCTAACTCACATACACTATGTTCTCATTTAGTCATCCGACACTCCTTGGGCCACTGTTAAGATGCCAAGTCTCTTTCTCTCACTCCCTAGGGAAACATGACTCCCTGAGATCGTTAATGTCCCGAGACGCGTGTGCTTACCCTAGTTCTCCCCACAAACACTTGCATCCTAGGCTTTACACTGCGTGCGCCTCTCAAGACCCCAGCAATTTGTTCACGTGATGGTTAAAGCAAGAAAGGGCAGGGTGGGAATCAGTCGTAAACAAAGCAAAAAGTCCATTAATTAAAAAGATGAGGGGCTGGGATGTGACTCAGTAGATTAAGGACTTGCCTAGCGTGCATGCAGTTCTGGGTCTCATCCCTGGTGTGTGACAAACCAGGTCGCACAAACCTGTCATCCTAGCATGAGGGTGGAGGGAGGAAGATCAGGAGTTCAAGGTCATCCTTGGCTACCTACTAAACTAAGACACATTGAAAGCCTATTTCAATAAACCAAATAATATGAGCTTACTGGATGTGATGGTTTGAATAGGTAAACACCCCCCCGCCCCCATAAACTGGTATCTTTGATTGCTTGGTCCTTAGGGAGCTCTTGAGAGGGATTAGGAGGTGTGGCCTTGGGTGGGTGTGGCCCTGTTGGAGGAAGTACGTCATTGGGGGTGGGCTTTGAGGTTTCAAAAGCACAAGCCAGGACCCAGAATCTCTCTCTTCCTGCTGCCTGCAAATCCAGATGTAGAACTCTCAGCTCCTTCTCCAGCAGCACATCTACCCCTGTGCCACCACGCTTCCTGCCATGATGATAATGTAGTTAATCTCTGCAACTGTAAACCAGCCCCAACTAAATGTTTCCCAGAGTCGCTGTGGTCACAGTGTCTCTTCACAGCAATAGAACAATGACCATGACACCAGATAATGCACTAGCTTCAAAAGCCTGAAACTAGAAGTGTCATTAAAGATCAGATGCAGTGGTGTACATCTATAATCCCAGCATTCCTATGGTGCGCAGAGAAGTGGAAACAGAAGAATAATCCAGAATTTCATGAGACAACTAGCCTGGAATACAAGGAGAGCAGAAACAAGACAGACCCTGCCTCAACAAGGAGAACAAACTCTGACACACACACACACACACACACACACACACACACACACACTTACACATACACTCACATACACTTACACACATACATACACATTCACACGTTCATGTACACACATACACACTTATACAGACACACATACATATACACTAATACACACACATACACACAAACACATATACATACATATACAAATCAATGCATAAAAATGCTTTTAAATAAATGAAACAATAAATAAATATAAAGCTGGACTGAATACTGTTCTGGTATCTGTTCTTCTAAAATACTGGAATGTGCGGTTTGTTGCAGTTTCACTACTTGTTGTGGTTTCTCCACTGGGAAAGTCTAGGATTTGCAACTTTGTATCCTGATGAGAGAGGAAGGTCTCCCTCAGCGGATTCTTTTTCTGTCCCTCCTAACAAACTTCCAGATATTCAGCCCAGAAATCCCTCCTCTGTCAATCACACAGCCCTCTCCATTCTCGGGACAGACAGGTGGCAACAGGGCACCTGCAGCCCCACGCCTCGGGTCACACCTGTCACTCTGCCTGCTGATGCCTGGCTCTTCCAGACCTGCATTCTGAGACCCCACAGTTGCTCACAGCAGACAGCCACAGTCTTCCGCAGTCCCCGCCCCCTCACTCAGCAGGTCACTTCCAAACCTACCCCTGAAACAAAGCATTCTGAAATCTCAGGTGACCTTCTCACTGGACAGCGGAGGGTGACGTGGATGAGAGAATAGATGAGGTGAAATTACCCAGCCTTTCCTGAGCCTACATCTGGTACATGCTCACAGGCTAGCGCGAGCATCTTTGAGTCTCTGTTTCCCCATCTGCAAGATGCAGGATACAATCATATTGCATAGGCCTATAGCAAGGGTTACCAAAGGCAAAGCCCTGTTTTTGGGTACAGTGCTTATTCCTGGGGAAGAAGGCACCAGCCCCAGCCCTGCCTCCAGCTCTGAGCTGGGCCAGCCCCCACTTCCTTCCCCTTACCTCTGTCTGCCATACCACCCTTGGCCACCAGTGCACCTGCTTCCGAGGGCTCCAATTTCCTGTAAGTGTAAGAATTTAGGTCAGACACAGCCAGAGGCCCACAGCCCCCTCCCGGCCAAAACCCATAAATAACGCAGCTCAGCCAGCTTGGCTAGGGCATGACTTTCTCTCCTTACCCAGCACCATGCTGGGCCTCAATGCAGCCCTCACTGGCTGGAGGGAAGACAGGTAAGGCCATTACCACATCCCCAAGGGAAACTGAGGCACAGGAGAGGAAGCCACAGTTGAGACCACGATCTATGAATTAGTCCCTTCCTGCCTGTTGTCCCCCGACACCCCGATTGATGGCATCCTTCCAACTCTCAAAAGACAAACGACTGCAGTTTGAACTCAGCCCACGGACACGCAAAGTTGTCCTTTGAGGGAAAGAGAATAACTAGGGCCTTAAAGCCAAACGATGTTGAGGACACGCTCCCCTCTCTGTGGATGGAGTCACAGGCTATAACTGGAAGAAGAGACATGGGTAGGTGTCTGGTAAATATCTTAAAATCAGGAGACAGGCTGGGTAGCCGGCCACCCCTGTGTTGACTCGTGGGTCCCAGCAGCACACAAATGCCTCCCAGAAGCCCAACCTGTCAGCCCCCAGGACCTCTCAGGGACAGTTCCACACAATCCTGAGCAAAGGGCTGGGCAGAGGCCCACAGAGCGATGTCACCTGGCTGGGCTTCCCATAGCAGTCAGAGTTGGGCCTGTGGATTCCAGTCTGGTGTTCTTTCTGACACCACGATGTGTCCTCTGATTGTGACCTTTTGGCCTCCTGCTTGAAGCTCCCTTATCTTCTGACAGAGATGCAACTGGATCCCGGGGTGTCTTCCAGCTGGGAGCCGAAGGTTCTCCAAGCATCCAGACCTGCCTGACAGTGGACAGGCTGGAGCGTGCAGTGTGCTATCCCAGCCTACCACAGGGAAAGGCACAGGGAGAGTGTGTGGACCCGGGAACGCTTGAGGCAGACCTAGACCCAGGCTACCCCATCTCCTAGCCTACTGACAACTCTCCATTATAGAGACCATCGTCGGGCCACTTAGAAATTTCGGCCACACCTCTCGCCTCTCTTTCCTAAATGCCAAGGGCATAAGAAGGGGCCCACACTACCAGTTGCTACCATGTGCCCTGGAAGGCAAAGTCCACCTGGTTGAAAGCCACTTCCCTACACACTTGGTTCCATTCTCCACCGTGTGCCACTAAGACACCTGTGCCCCCTCTGTCCTCAGTCTCCACAGCCCAGGATGAGCCCGGGACTCCCAAGCCCCAGCTCTGGCTGGAGGGAAATGACCCTGACAGAAGAGAAATGTACCCACAGCTGCAGGGCCCCAAAGCACTGAGGAGACACGAAGACGTTTCCCTCTGAGTCAGGTCTCAGGAATGTGTCGCCCAGGGTGGACACGAGCCAGATCCACCCCCTCCCCCCAAAACACCATGCCGACCCTCCATAACCCCAGGGCATCCGCCTTTTATTAGAACAGAAAAAGAGGCAGGTGCCAGGTCTCCAAGAGCCCATTAAGGAGCCAATAAAGACCATGGAGGGGCTGCTGGGCCGGCTGCTACCCTGAGCAGGAGGCCCTGCCTTGCCACCATGGAGACGTAACCGGGCTCTGTGTGCAGCCAAGGGACCCCAGCTCCAGTCTGTCCTGTGTTGGCTGTGCCTCAACAAGCTTGATCCAGTCTGCATTTCTTTCATTCTCAAATTATTATTCTAGGGGCTTTTTTTTTAATCACATGATTTTTTTTGATCCAATTTTTGCTTGTGAGGAGCTTCAATAGACACACAAACTAACTGTCCCAGGTGGAGCTTAGACCCACCTTCTCCCTGCTGGTCAACATGGCCTTCATGAAGGCAGCCTTGGAGGCTCTGAGGCCTCCAGATTGCCTCATGTGGCCTGGAAAGTAAAGCCCACCCGATTTAGGGACTCAGTGGGCCTCAGTTCCACATCTATAAAGTGGGGTCACCCCCAAGTCCTTCCTGACTTCACTCCTATGCCCCAGGTTTAAACAATTCCTACAAGCCTAGGCCTTCCCAAATTATTGATTCATTCTCTCTCTCTCTCTCTCTCTCTCTCTCTCTCTCTCTCTCTCTCTCTCTCCCCCCCCAACCTTGGGGCTCATTCACACTGACTTAAGTTCCCCAGGTCTACCCAGGTCCCCAAAACTGTAGCTGCTTTCCCCTGCTCCTCCCAGAAGTCTGTCCGGATGGCTTGTTCCCAGAACACCCATTGTAATAGCATCCCAGTGACCCCTGCTTCTGGGACATTACCCCTGTGTCAAGTACTAGTCAAGCCCCTCGCATGACTTGTACTCCGTAGCAGAGCACAAGACAAGAACCACTGTCCCCATCTTCCAGATGTGGGAGCCAAGACTCACAAAAATGGATGGGCTTGCTCACGGCCCATGATTTCCCACAGTATCAGGAAGCCTGTCCCTACAGTTTATATGAGTTCTGAGCACTGAGCCAGGCAGTCGCTCTGACTGTACAGGTAGGTGTCTGATTTCTGTTTTGTTTTACTTTGAGATGGAGTCCTGTGTAGCCTAGGCTAGCCTCAATTATTTCCCTTAGAGATTTGTTTTTATTACTTTTAATGATGTGTATGTGCAAAGGCACAGGTGCCTGCAGAGACCAAAGGGATCAGAGTCCCTGGAGCTGGAGTTACAGGTGCTGGGAATTGAACTCGGGGCCGCTGCAGGAGCAGTGCACACCTGGAGTTTCTGTCTCCCTGCTTGCACTTCCTGGTGCTAGGATCACATGATGCACCGCCATGACCGGCTTTGTAAAAGTGCTGGGAACTCCGTGCATTTTAAGTAAGTACTCTACCAAGTGAAATGCGTCCCTAGCCCCAGACACTTCTGAACTTCTATATCCTGTATTCTTCCTCCTCTTCCTCCTCCCTCTTCCCATCCTCCTATTCCCTCTCCCCCATCTCCTTTCTCTCCTCTTCCTCCTCTTCTCCCTTCTCTTCTCCAAAATAATAGCATAGTATGTAGCCCAGGCTGGCCTTGAACTCATGACACTCCTCCAGCCTTCCACCCATAAACCCTAAAATAATGTGACCTCAAGATATCCCAGGGCCTCCAGCATCTCGCATCACTTTCTAGCACCCGACTCCCCACATCCTTGAGGGCCAGCTCTCCCCTGACATGATCGCCTTCCCTGAGACTCTGGGGTAGGAGTGATACCTGCAGCCCCTTCCTCCTGTGGAATCCAGCTTCCTAACTCACAAGGAGGACTGGGGGCCTCCTTGTTAATTAACACTTGGGGCTTGGGGGAGAGGCCCAGGAACCTGCTGTCTTGGGAACTGCTGCGGGTCTCCAACCCAAGGCCTGAAGCTATGTCTTCCTTCCAGGTAGCCTCCTCCCTGTCCCTGTCCTGTGGCCATTGGGGTTGCAAGGCATTACCCTTGGTCTGTCTGCTGGTATCCAGGGAGGTCTGTTTCCTACTTACCAGATAGAGCAGCAAGGCCCCCAAATTGCTAAATTGCATTTATTCCTACAGCATAAACTGTGGGTGGTAGGACTGGCCTGCCAGTGGTCCCTGCCTGTCCTGACCCCATGATGATATCCACGCTTGGACCTTGTGGTTTAGCAAGAGGGACGCACACCCAAGGAGACATTCCCCAGGGCCTGGGCCATGGTGGGGAAGCACTGGCTCTGGCTAGAAGGGTCCAGGAGGAGCAGAGTCAGCTGTCTTTGTGGACTCCGTGTACACTCACACTTTTGCACTGTGCCTCTAGCAGGTATGACCTGCCCACAGCAGCCCAACAGCAGGGTTGGAGCCTGGCAGAGAACTCTGGGCCTGGGCTCAATGCCCACAGAGCTAGCTAGGCCTTTGGGTCCACCTGTGCCCATGGTGTCTACTGCAGACCATCCCTGACCCTTGTAGACATCGTCTTCTTCTCAATCCCATGGGTTGGGTTCTGGACAACTATGCTAGCTGGGCTGCCCCACGGGCAGTAATTAACCCAGCTCTGTCAACCCATAGAGTCCTCAAAACTGAGATTTTTCTCTCTTCCTCTTGAACCTTGAAGCGTGACCTCTGTTCCTACAACTTTGCTCTAAAATAAAAATTATTTTCCTTTTTTGCCAAAACACTAGAAGCCCAGAAGTGGGTAAGACCTCAGGCCTCCAGATGAAGCAAATGAGGGGGCTGCGGCCAAAAGAGGAAAGGTAACTCCCATCCCCCAGTACACACAGCAAGATAATGGCCGAGCTGGGGTAAAGACCCCGGTATGTGATTCCTCTGTCCACACCTGTGCTTTGGAGCCTCAAGTCTCTGGAGTCAGGACATCCCATAAGGCCTAGGGTCAGCCCTCCCAGCGGGTCTACTGAGCTCCAGAAGGAAGATCCCTACCTACCCCACCTCAGCCCTCTGGAATGACTCACAGGCCAGAGTCTATGTCTCAAGCTGTATCGGGGTCAAGAAGAACCCTTGCCCCCTGCCAAGGTGCCTGGGCCTCCGTGCAACCCCTAAAATAGCCCGGCTCTCACGCCTTCAGATCAGGTTGCAGGCCGGGCCATCCAGATGGGGCTCTTGGCAGGGTGGCAAGCGCTTCCCCTCACATCGCCTCTGTTCTCCTCACCTGTCAGCACTTGGGCCAGCATTAAATCAGTCTCCCTCTGGAGGGCACAGCCTTCTCCAGAGGCCAAGGGACAGCAGCAAGGGGAGTGGTCTTCAGATTTGGGCAGATTTTAGCAGGTGACGTTGATAACGGAGATGCTGGAGGGGGTCCTCACTGAAGAGCCAGGGAACTTTCACTGCCCCCAGAACTGCTATGTGACCTCAGAAGGGCCACTTGCCTTTTCTGAGCTTGCCCATCTGTAAAGTGGGTACAGTACTCCGGCTCATCCAGAAGTTATGACACAGCAGCAAATGGACCAAAGCCCCCTCCTAGAGGAGTCTCCATCCTGAGGAGCAGCGTGCTCTAGCCCTGGTCGCCAGATTCAAGCTTTGTGCCAGTGGGTACCAAGAGCCAGGTTATGCTATTTCATTTAGAGTAATCCAAGAAGGTCTGTGAAGAGAGCAGAGCGCTCCGCTGGGCTAGAGAGTGGGCATGAGAGGTAGGACCCAGGAGTCACGCTCTGCCCAACCCAGGGCAGAACCAAGATTCCTGTCCAAAGGCTTCACCCAGTCCCTGCTACTCAGAGAAGCCCAGCAGGAAGTCAAGGACTAAGGCCCAAGTCTCACTTCCAGCTTCATGGGTGTGGTGTGGAGACCCACATTTGGGGCACCCGGTACAACCGGAGTCCTAGTGTTCTAAGTGGGTGGTGTGTGTCATTGAGAGGGGGTCCTGTCCCAGAGGAGGTACACTGGTTGTCACAAGCATTGCTCACCAAGTCCATGACGTCAGTGCAAAGGGCAGGGAGAGAGCCTGCGGTGACCACACTACCAGAGGGTCGCACACTTGGGAAGCCAGAGCTCTGGCTGATTGAGTCTTGGCTTCACGGGCTTTGGGTTTTAAAAATGGTGAATTCACTTTGAGGTGGTTCGCTCTACCTGTGCTCTTTCAGGAAGAATGTCTGTCGCCCAGGCTGTCCTCGAGCTCACGATCTTCCTGCCTCAGCTTCTGGGCTGCTGGAGTTGCAGATGCGCACAGGTACGTTTGTCCAAAACTCTTACATGTGGTTTGCTGCTGCAGCCTTGGCAGGGGTGGTGGCTGCTTCGCCCTGTCCACCTGAGGTGTCCCATGTTGCTTCCAAAGAAGGAAGAAAAAGCAAACAGGCCAGATGACAATGCACTGAGCACATGTACATGCACATGCACATGCACATGCACACATACACATATAACACACATGCATATGCACACATACACACATGAACATACACATACACATAACATACATACATATTCACACAGACATATATATACATACACACACACAAACAGGTACACGCATGACACACACACAACACACAGATGTATATAACGTAACACAGCGCACAGATACAACATATACATATATATATATATATCATAAACATCACACACACTCACACATACATGCCATACACAAAAACTACACATACATACAAACACATCACATCTACACACAGTACACAGATACAGATACACACAATCACACATAAACACATTCACACATGTTTCCCATGAGCCCTTTGGGCCAAACATAATTGTAAGAGGAAGGCTGGCTGCATGACCCTCCTTCCTGGAGCATGACATCATTGTCTGAGCAGATGAGCCCTCTGTCTCCAGAACTTAGCCTGGACCCATGTGCTGGCTACCATACAGAGACCCGGCAGAGTAAAAATCTGCCTGCCACAGAGCCTGTTCAGTGGTGTGTTAGGAAGGAAGGAAGGAAGGAAGGAAGGAAGGAAGGAAGGAAGGAAGGAAGGAAGATAAAAGAATGAGTGAATGAATGAAGAATGAATGAATGAATTAGATAAGAGCCCAGAAAATGGAAGCAGTCAAGAAGTACGAAGGCTTCACTTGATCCCTTGAGCCACCCCAAGGAGCAGGAGCTGGTCAATCGCCCAATACTGCAGGGGTCAAAATCGAGAGTGTGGAGCAGGAAGGAGTCTGGTGGGTCAAACTCAGCTCCCTGTCCCCCACTCCACCAGCTACACCCTCTCCCTCCTCCCTGGGGGTGGAAGCATTGCTGGCAACACTGCCCCCCTCAGCCAGCGGCCAGCCCAGTCCCTTCCCTCCCTCCCCTAAGCTACTTGACAAAAGCTGTCCTTGTGGGAGCCAGGACATTGTAATTAAAAAGGAAACATAATAAAGCCATCTCTGGGACCAAATCCCTATCCTGAGCATGTCGCCCAGCCCACCCCTTGCTGCCCACCAAGGACACATGCCCCTTTGTGTGCCCTGAGCCAGGGCCACGCCTACCCCACCCCACTGGCCACTGCCCTCCCTCGCTCCCTTCCTCTTACCCTATGGTCCTAGCATCTGAGTTGAGTAAGGGCCGCCTTCTCTGACTAGAGAGAAAATTGAGTTTCGGAAAGGCAGAGTCTATGGCTCCTGGGCTCCATACTCCAGAGCAGGGGTTGGGAACAATGGGAGAGTAAAAAGCTGTGATTAATCCAGCGATGAATCCCTGCCCACACCTTGAAGGTCAGGATGCTGAGGTCCAGAGAAGGCGACATCCCTGGAGGTCACACAGCAGGCCAGCTCCTTCATGAAGCTTTCTGTAGGGAATCTCTTATCTGTCATGACACTGACTGTTACCCCAGTATGTGTCTGAAGGTGAGCTTCCAGGATGTGGCTGAGCCTTCCTAGTGTGGGTCTGGGGACTCCGGAGGTCTTTCAGTTCTGTCGGATAGGGAATTGCAGGGTTGACCATGCGCCTACTTCAAGGTTGACCCTGGTCCCTAGCTACTCAAACTCTGTTGAGATTCATGTAGCATCTTCTCCCTCCCCTGGCCACCCTGGCCACCTTGGCCACTTTGGCCATCTGAAAAGTTTCAGAGGCCATCAGATTATCTAACCTCTTGGTGCCATCTCAGAGTCTTCTCTCATCAGCCCTAGGGCATCAGCTAGGCCCAGCTGTGCACCTGCCTCACTGGCCGATACCACGAGAGCATGCCAACACTCAGTATCTGGTAACTCCCAGAAGCCACGACAGCCATCCAAACCTCAGAGGAGCTCACAGAGACCCATCAGATGTGAAGCAACCAAGGACCAGGGTCCTGGTCAAACCACGAGCATTGCTGGGGACAGAGGGGAGGTGGGACTGTTACAGAGCTGTCAGGATAACCCGTTACCATTTCCGGGGCAGGTGCTGGAAATGCTATGTTCCACACAGCATCCTTTCGAGGGAAAACTCTCTCCTAAAAGAGAATCGGCAGCCAGGGAGTGATGCAGTTTGGACCCAAAGTGCTATGTCTGACCCAGGGTGCATAGAAGGTGTGCCAGCCTTCAGCCCGTCTGGCCTACTGACCTCCAGAATTAAGTGAGGGACAGTGACCACCCAGGCTGTCCACATCAGCTGGTCCAAGAACCCACCAGACTGTGTGGGTAAAAGCAGGTGTGATCAGTTGGACGGTGTCGGTCAGGCCTGGAACGGGAACCTTGCCACGGGAGGCCTCCTCCCATGCTCCACTACCTTGTCCAGCAGGGCTGAGGAGGAGGCATGCCATACATACAAGGTAGGGGACAGATGGGAGGGAAATTGGTGTGGGTCCCAGCACCCCTGCACCCCAGGAGCCAGCCAGGGCAGCCAGGGATTAGACAGATAATGCCTCTTGTAAGAACAGGGGATTGTTGCGAAGGGGAAGCGTGAGTGGGGGCCAATGCCAGTTCAGATTTCTCCAGGGGTGAAAACTGAGCCCCCCGGGAGGAGGCACCCCTGCTGCCAGCCCTAATCCCCCATCCTTCTTACCAAACCCCAAAGAAGGGGCTGTCCCCTGGCTGCAGATTCCTGGGATTCATTAACTAGGGATTTGCACAAGGGCTGCTTGCACCCCTCCCACCAGCACCCCTCCGCTGTCGCCAGGCAGTAATCTGATCAGATAGGTGGGTACCCCTTGGGGACACTCAGGGAGTCACAGGAAGGGAGGCCGAATGGAGGCTTCTCACCTTCAGACTGAGTCCAGGTCCTTCTTGGGCCATGGGGGTCAAGAGGCATCCTCCTGTAGTGTTCAGGACTCGGGATCCTGGGAGAACTCTGGTGGCCAAGGGCACAGAAGTCACGCCCACCCAGGACCCTAGTCTCACCCCCACCCCCAACCCCACCCCCGCCCATCTCTATTTGACCCATTTTAGCTCCTGGCTTCTCTTCCTTTCTCCACCAGGTGCTCCCTACACAGACTAACGCCTGGATCTCTGACCAGGACGGAGACCCAGGTCCTCCCATGAGCAAGGAAGGGAACATTTCACCACTTCTGAAGTGTCCCCCACACCCTGGTCCCCACACAGAACAACAAGGATCAGATTTCTTGTCATAGGTCAGCGTGGCCTCTTCTCGGACTTCTGTGAGCGCAAGGTGAGGTGTTCAGCCTGACTTCAGGAAGCACCTACATAGTCCCCAGAGATCTGGTGATCTTAAAAGACACTCCCAGCTAACACTGTTTATAAAATTTTCATCTGCCAAGGCATGGGGACTCTGGGCTCCTTCTGACCCCTCTGAGTCACCCCTGGGCTTTCCTCAAATCCTCAGCCATCTCTGTCTACACCTGACCCCCATCCGTCCCTTCCTCTGTCATTGCCACCTCTGACCCTGGCCCCATTGAGACACCCACCCCCGCTTCTCCCCCAGCTCCTTTCTCAAGCGCCTCACCTCTACCTCCACTCAGGGTAACTGTGTCACTCTTCCCAAATCTCACTGCCTCCCTGCCACCCCTAGAAGAAGGTCTAGGTTTCCTTTGGCTTGATGTTCTAGAACCTTCCTGATCTGACCCCTCTTTATCTCAAGCCTTGTCTGCTACAGCCTGGGCTTCATAAGGACACTCTAGCCCAAGCAACTCCCGTCTCTCTCCCTCTCTGTCTTCCCCAGTGTATCTCCTGCAGCAGGAGCACCTTCCCCAAGGAGACAGGAGCACTCCCCCTCAGAAGCCAGGAGCACTCTACCTTAGGAGCACCCTCCCTCTGAAGATAGGATCTCTCTCTCTCTCTTTCTCTCTCTCTCTCTCTCTCTCTCTCTCTCTCTCTCTCTCTCTCTCTCTCTCTCTCTCTCTCTCTCTAGCAGGAGCCATATGGCTCCTCCCTGGGAAGCCCAGCTTGAATGTTCCCATCTGGACAAGGCCCGTCCCTTCTCCATCCTCCCCAGATCCTCCATACCACCCGCCCTAACTCACCCCTCCTCTACTCTGATTTCAGCTTCTAGGGTGTCTGGTCCAAGGCAGAGTGGATGGTTAATAAATCTCGGCAACCCCCTGCCCTCTTCAGCAGAGCTGCCGTGCACCTGAACACCTGGGAGGTAGAGTGGACTGGAGTCAGTGTGGGGTGGGGTGGGGTGGGGTGGGACTGAGACCCCATGTTGTGACACATGGGCAGGATCAGGGGATCATGTCAGGTTCTCTAGAGAGTCTGTGGGTCTGGGTTCAAATACACCCAGCAGTTGCAATGCCTTGGGAAAGTCTTCCAGCCTGGGGCTCGATGTCTCCATCTGTAAAATGGGTGTGGTCATAGCATCCATGTTCCTGGTATCCAGTCACTCCCTGCAGGGACTGCTGGCATTTTTACTTACAAAGGCTTTGGTGTCATGTTACCTCTGACTGTCACTTTATACAAAGTGAGACAGGCTAAGCAGAAAGCAGAGGACGTGTCCTACAGTAGCAGGTGATAGACACCCCTCCCCCCAAGACTGGCCACCACCCCCAGTGCCTCCAGAACCCAGCCTCAGTCTGAGTATGTTTGTTCTACTGTCCTCCGGTCCCCTAGTCTTCCTCCCTCTCAGTGTGGGGACAGGTCACATGCTCAACAAATCCAGGCTAGCGGAGAAGCATCCCAAAACCCACTAAGAGATGAAGAAAACAAGACAGGAAGGCTCTTGGTCCATGCCACAGAATAGAACACAGCTATGAAAAAGAGGGAGGACCGCCATCCAAAGGGGATGATGGACCAAGAGAAGAAGCCAGGGAGTGAGCTGGTGCTCCCCCAGCCATTCACATGTCCAGGGCAGGCGCATCTGTGGAGACAGGAGAGGGGCAGTGACGACTATGAGAAACGGGATCCCTCTCAGTGGTGATTTAAATGCTCTGCGTTTGCCTTATGGTTGAACTATGAATGTAATGGAAGCCACCGGGGCGGTGCCGTTTCAAACAGCTGGATGCCCGTGCACCAGTTGCAGAGGCATCCAGCTGTTTTGAAGCACAGCAGGCAGGCAGCAGTAAATGCCCTCCCAGGAGAGTCCATGGTGGACTACTCTAGCTCTTAGAACGTGTTAGTCTGCCACCAAGCCACCTGCAAAGCTATCCTTGTCTCGTTGCAGGTAGCAGGCTAAGACTGGCAGCTGACAGGGAACCTACCGGGAGCCTGGCATTTGCAGTCAGAGACTTAACTGGCCCGGGCCTGCCCACCTGGCCACCTCTTGGCCTCCCCACAATCCAAGAGCATGGGGCTGCTGTCCCATAGCCTGTCACTGGCTGCCCTCCCAGACGTGAGGGGTGGAAGGAGAGGCTACCAGGCCTGCACCAGCCCCAGGCATGTCCCTACAGGTGTGGACACCCAGGCTCTAGCGGCCCACCTAACACTTCCTGGCCTTGTGCCCAAGCCAAGCCTGCATCCCCACCCTCAGGGCAAGCCTGGGCAGCTGGCATCACCTGCCCAGCAGTCAGGGATCTTTTGGGGTGCCTGGAGTGGTGTGGGGGTGGTGGCCAGGTATGAGGAATGGAGAGCTTTGCTGGGCTTGTTCAATGGCCCGGCATGCACACTAGGTCACCCCATGTGCCCCAGGGGGTGTGACAAGAGTGCAAGAATGTGCAAGTCAGAGAAAAATCTCAGAACAGTGTGCCAGCTGGAGGGAGATGATGTCTACCATGTCCTGTCTGGCCTTGAGGGAAGAGTGGAGGGATGGGGTGCAGGTATGAGCCTGCAGACACCGTGTGTTGGCCAGCCTGGGAAACAGAAGAGTGACACTGGGCCAGGATCAGTGAGCAAGCAAGTGGGAGTTAGTGGGACTACCCTGTGCGGGTGAGAGTGAACCTTCCCAGCATCCCTTTCTCCTAGTGGTGACCACCCTCCCAGCTGACCAGCCACTCTTCTGCTGTTCTCTCTCTCTCTCTCTCTCTCTCTCTCTCTCTCTCTCTCTCTCTCTCTCTCTCTCTCCTCCCTCCCTCCCTCCTTCCTCCTTCCCTCCCCCCCCCCCCCCACTCTCTCAGATCGGCTCCTCCAACAAGGAAGATGTACAGCTTACAGACTGTAGCATCTGGCAGAGCCTCAGTTTCTCCTCATCTACTATGAAGGAAAAAAGAAAACTACCTCAGAAGCTGCTACCAGGGTAAAAGAACAGAGCAGCTGAGTGGGTGAGAGGGTGGAGGGAAGGAGGGAAGGAGGACAAGGGTTATAGAAATTCTTCCTTTCACCTGCTACTGTCATAGCTGCACCCTTCCAACCACAGCCCAGAAAGTTCCAAGCCCTCACCTTTCCTCTCTTGCACACATCAAGGAGGGGTGGAGACAGCTGGGTGTTGGAAGCCTCCCTCCTGGGCAGGCAGAGACAGGCCTGGGGGAATCAGGGATCCCAAGAGGTGATGCCCAGAACCCCAGGTGCCTTGCCCCACAGGGACAGACGGAGCTTGGAGAATTGGGGTGTGGCTCTGCCACTGACAGGCATTCACTCGGCAAACTCCTTCTAGGCACAAACTCAATGCTAGAGCCCAGACCAAGTACTGGGGATGCCAAAAACTGAGTTCCCACCCCTGCCCTCAGGGACCTCAGGCGAGAGGTATGGTTTTAACCCATTATGTGCAGAGACGGAACCCCAGCTGTTCTAAGGGAGGCATCAGACTGGCAGATCAGCAAGAGCCACCAGAGAAGAAGACAGTCACAGAGAGCCAGGGGTTGCATCCAAGGCAATGACTCAGGTAAATCCCCAATACTTCCCGAGTGTTCATCTGGTGTGAGGAATGATGGGGCCAGGGGGTCATGTGAGGGACAAAGCAATGACCATAGCCTCTGGGGAGAAGATGCAAGAAAGACACAGTCACTGACAGAGCCGAGCAGCTAGCAATTAAGGCATGGCTGAGGCTACACTGCAAGCCGCCCATCTCTTCAAAGGTCAACTCCAGCCCCTCGCCTTGTGGTGAGAAGACTAGGAAAAGGATAGGATTTAGGGTCCCCAACATCCTTTCTCCCAGAAACCTCCACTTGAAGCATCCTTCCTGGATCTGCTGTGCATTATGGACTTTCAGGAAATACCTTAAATTTCCTTGAGCCTCAGTCTCCAAAGCTGCAAAATGGGTGGGAGGGGGGGTTGTAACCATACTAATCCCCTAGGAGAAGGCATTGAGGAAGAGATAATCATGTATTGGGGCACTCTACGCTCACCTAGGGGTAGCTGAGTGCTTGCTGGTGTTGTGCTGGCGACATGAACATTGGGCTCTGGTTGGGGGAGGGGCTGGCTTGCAGCATCCGCTGGTGTCTCGTGGTGTCCAGACCCTCACTGCCCTAATGCCTAATGCCTAATTTCAAGTCAAGGGCGCTCAGTCTGAGTAGGACAGTGGGAAGCAGTGAGGGGCTGTCTGCCGGCAGTGAGGAGTAGTCTGCTGGCAGTGAGGAGCAGTCTGCCGGCACGTGTGGCTTGTCCACCCTTCAGACAGGACAGAGTAAATTGCCCCAAGCGGACAGATGGCAGAAGGAAGTGAGAGTGGATGAGCTGTTTGTCACCTCTGCTGGGTGTGACACGCTGATAAGCGTTGCCTGTGCAGAACCTCGAAGAACTGGCTTGCGAATGCCTGAGAACTTAACAAGCAAGCAGCACGGCCAGCCCTGGATGGCTGATGTCACCCTTGGAAAAGGGGGGGTGGAAAGTCTTAAGTCCAAAATTTTTCGTTGGATGAGGCTGGGCCAATGAGATAGGGAAGGGGTGCAGGACCCCTCCTGCAGGGGAAGAGAACAGAGACCTCCTGCAGTTTTAAAAACTGTCTCACACCAAACCAGTGTACTAACCAAAATCAGTGTGCCAACTGATTGGGCTTTTTCTCTATGCCAGGTCACTTTCTGCAAAACTGCATATTAAACAGCTTCCTCTTCACTGATCCTTTAAGTTCATTGTCATTTTATTTCCAACAGTGTTGATGTAGTATGCCAGGCCACTGCCTTTGCACAGCCACCCTATCTGCCTGGAAGGTCTCTCCCAGCATCCTTTTCTTCCGAGAGATCTAGGAAACACCACATGTGCTCATTCCCTCTGTGTTGACCTCTCGGGCCACGAGACTCTCACTGGTGCAGCCTGACTTTAGAAGTAGGTATTATGGCTCCGCTTGGAAGATGAGAACATTAAGCCTTGGCAAGGTCTGTCAGCTGGGTGGCAGCCTTCCTCAATGGCCCCACATGGGCTTCCTAGCCCTCTCATGTCTGTGATCCAGGTCCCATCCAAATCCCACACCTCTTTACCCAAGGGCAGTCATCTGGAGAAATTCTTGGGAAAGACTGGGGAGCCCTTTGAAACTGTGTAGGGCTGGGGATCTAGGGGTAACCCAGCTTATTACTGAGAGATGGGAGGGCTACAGGGAGACCATGAGCAGGACCATGCAGATCCTGTTTGCAGCCTTGTGGTGGTGGTGGTGGGGGTGTATGAAGCTACAGAGGAATGTGAGGTATGAGGGGGGAGGGGAGAGCAGGCCCAGGCAGTGCTTGGGCCTCTGGGGAGAGGCTGGAGGGGAGGGGTCTTGGCAGCCCTTGGCCTGGGTGGCCAACCCAGGTGATCCTCTGACCCATCCATCATAGAGCCATGATCCCCAGTGAGCCCTGAAGGGCAGGGACTCCATAGGTGTGAACTGTCTAGCAGGTAATCCTGTGCCCCCAAACTGCAGGCTCTGCTGGGCTAGGGAGGTAACATGGGACTGCAGCCCAGTCACTTGCTGGAATTACAGCCTCCAGCAATGACAATTCCCAGTCACATACAGCCTCAGTTTCCCCTTCTGCACACCACCGCCACCCACGCATTATGGTGAAAGGCACAAGGACTACAAAACTGGTGGCCAGGAAAATCGGTGTGTCACACCAGAACCCAGATTTTCTCTGTTATGGTCCCTCCCTGCTGCCCTCTCCTCCCCTGCCATTTTCCCTTCATCATGTCCTTGGCTCTATGAATGGAGAAAAAGTCAGTCTCTGTAGATTGGGGGTCCCCAAGAGCACGCAGCTCAGTGGCTGGTGACTGACTGACTGTCTGGCCCTGTCCTGCGAGCTGACTCTTTAGGCTCCCTTGGTTTAAGGACGAAATGGGGCTTAGTGTTTGCCCACTGTGCCCAGGACCCTGATTTCATTCTCAACCAGACTCTGGCTTGGAACTAGTTCTTCTAGGCTTAAAACATGCCTGGTGTGGCTTTGACTACAGTTTATAGACTGCCTTGACCCAGCACAGGCCCTGGAGTCCTCAACACACACTGGCCCATTGCCCTTCTCTCTTCTCTCCTCCACTAGCAAGACTTCTCCCATCCACAGGAAACTGAGCCGAGGTTGGAGTCACACGGCAGGGAGAAGCAGAGCAAGACCAGGTCCCAGGTCAGCCCCATTCCAAACCTCTGCTCCCTCCGTATGCCACCACGGCCTTCAGCAATCACACACAGCCCTGGCATTCTCTGCCATGTGTCTGACCAAGACTCTAGGACTGGGGCCTTAGGGAATGAAGAGCTGGTCATCCTATCTAGGTCAAGTGGTGACGGTGGTGACAGTGGTGCAGTGGTGATGATGGTGGTGGTGGTGGTGGTGGTGGTGGTGGTGGTGGTGATGAATGGATGGATGGCTAGATAGAAGGATGGTGGATGAATAAATAGGAGAATAAATGAATGAGAAAATTGGTTGGAGGGTGGATGGATAGACGGATGGATGGATGGATGGATGGATGGATGGATGGATGGATTGGTGGATGAGTAGATGGATGGGTGGATGTGTGCATGGATGGATGGTAGATGGATGAATGGATGGGAAGATAGCTGGGTAGACTGGTGGATTTATGGCTATATGAGAGAATCAATGATGGATGGAAAGAAGGAAGGATGGAGAGGGACAATGGAGAGCTAGGTAATTGGATGGATGGGCAGATAAGTTTAAACATAACTGGTGAGTGAATCCCAGCCCCCCAAGTAGAAATCTGTATACCATGACATGTGCCTAAAATCCAAGATCTGCTAAGGCAGAAGCAGGAAGACCTCCAAGGCTTGCTGCCCAGACAGTTCAGCCAAATGGGTAAGGTCCAGGCTCAGTGAGAGACCCTGTTCAAGCAAAGGCATTGGGGCATGAGCTACAGAGATAAAGGCCCTTGCTGTCCAGTCTGACCACCTGAATTTAATTCCCAGTGGAAGGAGAGAACCAACTCTTACAGGGTGTTCTGTGACCTGCACAGGTGTGCTATGGCACATGCACACACACACACACACACACACACACACACACACACACACTCATGTAGACACATTCGATAAATATTAAAATATTAAATAATTTAAATAATGTTACATAATTAAAATAATAGAGAACAGTGAACATTGGCCTCTGACCTCCATATGCACCTGCACACATACATGCACACATACATGCATACGTATGAACACACATATACAGCAGGCTCATGTACACACACACACACACACACACACACACAAAAGCTGTGACTATAATCCAGGATCATCCCAGTACTAACTGTCATGGGAGGTGCAGTGCGTGATAGGGGCTCCTCCCCTGTGAACCTCAGTTTCCCTGAATGTTTATAGAGATGAGGGAGCTCACTTCTGGCGTTGACATGCAAGTGTATGGAGCCTTATGTGCAGAACTCCTGTCCCAGGCAGGCAGTCTCTCTAGGCACCTTGCCCTATGCTCGCCAAGCCCCCTTCCCTCTGGCTAGCCCGTCTTCATGGTGTCTGCATAGTCCCCTCTGTGTCCTGCTTCAGGACTGACCTGCCAGCCCTCCACTCTTCCTCAAGGGTCACAGGTTTCCCTGGAGACCTCCAGGTGTGCCACCCTGGGACTCCTCCCCAAGGCTCTGGGAGCAGCTGGCAGGTAGTGGGCCTGGGTATGAGGGCGAAGAGGGCTGGGCCTTGAGTCTTTAAATATTTGTTTTCTTACAGAGCAACATTCTTCCAGATCGTCACCCTTTTGTATAGAATTAGTCAGCATCTGGCCCCCAGCTGCTTTAGGAGGACTCCAGCAGGGAGGGACAGGGAGGAGGCAGCCTCACCTCATGCCAAAGCAGCAAACCGTGTCACAGGAGGCTCTGCCTGTACAGACCAGGGAGGATGGGTAAATGGTACCTGTCCGGGTAGGGATCATGGTTGGCACGCTGTACCCCACAACCTGCAGCTAGAACCTTCTCCAGGATGGCAGGGAGTGGCTTCACATACACAGACACCTGTACATGTATACACAACACATGTGTGTACACATGTACACCCAAAGGCACATGTACACACACACACACACACACACACACACACACACTGTGGACAAGCTTGGCACCACCTCTGACCTCTGACCCCTGTGTCTGTATCCTAATGGACCAGCCCAGAGACTCCTGGGAAGGGCTGCAGGATGAGCTGTTCAACACTGGCCCTGCTGCTTCCTAGGCCTTGGTATCCACACTTGTACAGTGGGCAGGTTGAAACACAGCTTCTGACATTCCTCCCGTGCCTACCATGCATGTCTAAGAGTGAAATACTCGTGTTGTAAAGATTGAAATGCAAGACCAGCCTATGCACACTTCCTGTCACCTCCCTGGATGTGGCCTTGATCACATTAACCCTTTGCCCCCAGAGTTTCCAAGTGGAACAAGGGATAGTCCTGATTTGGTTGTGTAAGTCTTACGGAGACGCTTCTTCTAGAAGCTACTCTTACTAATCTGTCAGTCAGTCAGTCAGTCAATCAGTCGGTCAGTCATTCCAAACTCTGTGTCTCTCTCAGGGAGCACAGCAGGCGCTCAGCACACGAGGACCTGATTCATTGGTGTCCTACATTCCAGCGAGTGACAGGAGAAGGCAATAAATTAAGGCCAAGGCATAGGAAGAGGTGACAGAGAGGTCCACAGCATCTCTAGAAGTAACACTTGAGCTGAAACCACACACCCCACCGAGTAAGCATGGCTACACAAGGATCAGAGGAGAAACATGCCAGACAGAGAGAATCTGTGCAAAGGTCCTGAGACAGAGATTAGTGTGGGAGGAAAAAACACCAGGAGGTTGGAGCTTGTGAATGGTGAGGTTAAAGAGGGCATGGGGCGGGGGGAGGCGGCAAGACAGGATACCTGTCACCAAACTGAACCCCAAGCTCCAACCCAGGGATCCACACTGTGGGAGAAGAGAACCAACGCTCAAAGATTGCTCTCTGACCTCCATATAAATGCCACTGAACACACACACACACACACACACACACACACACACACACACACACACACACACACACACACACACACACTGACCCAGGACTAGGGCTCCACAGGAGGAAGAGGGCCTGCCTCCTGGGAGGCTTTCGGGCCCAGGTCAGTTGCTGGAACACTCTCCCCCTCCCCATGAATGGGGACTGGGCAGGCTGCAGGGCAGTGCTGGGATTAGGGCAAACCTCTGAAGCACAAAGCCAGGCCAGGCTCCCCACGCCCTGGCTGCTGCCCTGGAAAAGCCCTCAGCTGACCCTAACCCCAGGCAGGTGCCGGGCCTTTGTCTCTTCCTGCCCATCTTCTGGGAGCCCTGGAGGCCAGAGATGGGGAGAATCCAGGCAAAGCACCAGGTGGGGGTCTCAGTGTGGCCACCCCTAGTCTTCCCTGTCCCACCTCTGACCCTGTCTGAGTTCTTCAGCAGCAAATATGCCCCAGGCAGCTGGGAGTCCACCAGGTTCCACGCAGCACATGCCTTGAGCTACTAAAGTCTTATGCTACTAAAGTCTCATGTGCAAAACACAACCATAAACATACTGCTTACAAGTTTTCACAAATTATATAATCATATCAGCAGTTCCCACAACCTCCTTCTCTTCTTCCTGGCCCCTGCCCAAGGTTGACCTCCATCCAGACTTCTGCACTGAGGGCTGTTTAATGGGCTGAATGTAACCACCCCCTTCACTTGAGTGACTTGTAAGCCATGTTGTCTGCAGAAACAATTTGTTCCTTCTTGCTGCTGTATAGTATTCCACCCTCAGGGCCACACCCCAACCCACTGTTGATGGACATGTGAGCCCTTTTTCCAACACACGTGTAGTTGGCTATCTGTGACTTTGTAACAAATGACCCATAGCTTCTCCACTCAAAATGACAAAGCCATTTGTTATTGTCCTCTGGTTAAGATCCCGTAGACCACAGACATAGCCGAGCAGCTCTGGGATGGCCCATCTTCCCTAAGGTGGCAGCCATAGCTACAGTCGTGCAGAGCCTGGTAGGAACAGGGGGATCTGCTTCCAAGACATTCCCACTGCTCTAAGGGTTGACAGGATGCCTCCCAGGTGACTGACTGAGTAACCCAACAGGTTTCTCCTGAGAAAGGGAGGGGAAAGCTCAAGAAAGGAGTTCCAAGGCTGTAACCTGTCTCAAATGTCCCAGAACATCCATTGTATCCCAGACATGAGGCATCTGTCCCCAGTCCTCCCACCCAAAGTAAGGAGGACAATTTGTTCATGAGCGCCATGGCAGGGCACGGTAGCAAACCATCCCGAGAGTACAACGTTCCATGTGCTGTGTCCTCAGAAAGGAGAGCAAGTCCCTGTCTAGTCACTGTGGTAGCCACCCTCACTCCAGTGGCCCTGTAGCTGCTACGACATACACTAGTTTCTGAGGCACACCTTCTCAAGCCAAGGGTGCCTGTGTGGGGGCTATAGCCATGCCCCCTCCCGGTCTATTCTCAATACAAGATCCTACCAGAGAAAACCCCCTCCTCGAGTCACCATTCCCAGGTCCCTCAGAGTGACATGCAGGTGCAAGTCTGCAGAGAGTCAAGCTTAAGTTCCTGACAGACTCCGCCTTGTTGGGTGTGGTTGAGAGGCTCAGCCAGCCAGCTCTGACCATTGGGCACCTTATCTACTGGCACTGTAACCCTGGGTATTCGGGGCCCAGACTCCCCTGTGGAGTGCTGATACCAGCCCAACCTCCCAACACCTCACTTCTCCTCTCCCGCAAACGCAGAAAGAGCTCAGTGGCTGGACGGAGCTACGTGGCCGGCCTGTAGCAAAGGCTGGGGGCAAGGCTCTGTCTCCACTGTTCCTGATGCCAGCATCTCACAGTGTCAGCGTTTGCCTTACCAAACACCAGGACAGCAAGAGCTAAACCCACCACCTAGGGCTGGGTTCTGAGAAGTAAAACCCAGGAAGGGGGTGCCCAGACCCCTAGGGCAGAGCAACAGTGGCCACAGGACATCTGCTGCTGGAGGGAGGGACGGGCCCACGGGTGTCAGAGCCAGCCAGTGCTTGGGTCACTTGTACGTAAGAAATAACCCGACTGTGTTGTTCAGCGTGAGGGACACAGTCTTCAGGGGCTTCCGGGTTCCTCTCGGAATGTTGACTACCCTTGCCTCACCATGGGACCCATCCAGCACAAGACTGCCTACACTAGATGAAATGGAACTTAACCCCTGCTTTGCTGTGCATCCTGAACACGGCAGTTTGCCTACTCTGTGCTCCAGTTTCCCCCATAGATAAGATTAAACCTCCATAGTGTCCAAGAGAAATGGATGATGGGGACCAATGTGCATCCTGCCTCCGGGCTGGACCTGCGACCTTCCTCACAGAAGAGGAGTCTCAGCACTGTCCCCTGCCAGCTGTCTCGCCACCCCCATCCCTCCCTCTCCCCCTCCTTCAGCTCTGATGGGGGCAAGTCCCTGTGTGTGTCTCTCCTGTCACCCTGTCTTGTCACCCAGCTGCCTGAAGGGACTGACTGTGAGAACATAGGCAGCCCTGTCACAGGTGCCACCAGGCCACAGAGCAGCTGCTGCAGCAGGCTGAGCCCCTCTGTCCACTATTGCTGCCAATCTCTGGGTCCCCATGGCAACAGGCACCATACCAGACGCCTGTAGATCCACGAGCAGAGCTGGAGAAAAGCGTCTATTTCCCTGTTCAGGGGAAGGTGCTAAGGCTGTAGGTAGATCATAGTTGGCCGAAGTCACGCGACGGAACCTAGGTGCACTCACGCTGCAGCTGCCCTCCCTCTTGACCCTGTGTCTCATGCCCCTGAAGCTCAACAGGATGTTACTTCATCCCCTCCGCACACCCATAGGGAAAGAATGAATGGCTGACACTTGACAGGTGCAGGGGAGGAGGCCCCAGAAGGTGCAGTTGGATGCCCACAGCTACTCTGGGAGCCAGGGTCACAGTCTGACAGCTCTCAGATCTGCACGGCCCAAGCCACAGCACACCCAGAAGATCTAGGCTCTGAGACAGGACCACCATTGCCACCACAGCCTCTAGTCTTGCATCAGCTTAGCTGGGACCCTTCATATCTACTGGCCTAGTCTTCCCCTACCGGGCCTCTGTGGCACCAATGCCCAAGAGGCCCCCCCTGCCCTCAGGTTCCCAGTGTCCCCCCACCCCCACCCCCACCCCTGACTCATCTTTACTCCTTTCACTCTGAGCCAAGCAGGTTAAAAACATGCCAAAAATGAGCTGCCTCTGGCTTTAGTGCGCTCGGATAATGTGTGGCAAAGAGGGTTGCATTAATCGCCCGGGACCCGCATTTTTCAGTGACATTAATCTCCAGCCGGAAAAGCCTCTCTAGACGGCTCTTTTCTGTGTGAAGGCACTTAGCACTGGCCAGGAGCAGAAGAGGCCTGCCTGGAATTCCTCCACCACCCTCCAGCACCACACCCACCAGCCTAGCCCAGCCTAGCAGCTTTACTGGCTGAGGCCTTGGTAGGAGGAATGCTTGCAGAGAAAGAACGTGGGGATCGGGGAGGGCGGGGTGCCCAGGTATCCAGGGTGTTGAGTGTGCACAAACGAAGATGAGAAAGCTGGGCTCCAGTGTGCACGGCGTCCTCACGTGTGCTCTGGGAAATGGGTCTCCATCTTTGTGTACCAGGACACACATATCTGTGACGCTGAGATACTGAGTGCATGTGTGTGCGTGCATTGAAGAGTGTGTGTGTGTGTGTGTGTGAGAGAGAGAGAGGGAGAGAGAGAGACAGACAGAGACAGAGACAGAGAAGGACAGAGAGAGACAGAGACAGAGAGAGAGAGAGAGAGAGAGAGAGAGAGAGAGAGAGAGAGAGAGATTGCACATGTGCACTACCAGCTAAGAGTGAGCAGAGGTATATGTGCAGACCTGGTGAGAATATGTGTGCAAGATAAATATGGTGTGCATGTTTGGGGGTGGTCTGTGTAATGTCCGTGTGCACGTGTGAGCATGTGAAAGAACACTCGTAGCTGTACCAATGACTGAGCCAAGAAGGGTGTGCCTGAATGTGCACAGGGGTGGGAGGCAGTGACCTGGCTCATGAATGGCTGGCAGAATGTGACATCCCACACACGTACGTGTGCACCGTGCATTTGGATCACTCTGGTTATAGGCTAGGTGACAGGAGTCAGTGATGAGCAGGGGCGTTTCCATCCCAGCAGCTGGGCATATCTCCTGTAATTCCGTACTCACGGCTTCCTCTTGATGGCTTGACATTGACCATGGTGCAGAAAGTGTCTGTCTCCTCACGCCAGGGGAGTTGGAAACACAGGTCCGATGTCTCATGTAGAGCACACACCACTAGCACAGGACCCATCCATCCATCCAACCAGACCCCACGGCTTGCTTATTTTCCTGTGAGTGTTTCTATGTGAACCCCAAAGTCACCCCAAACAGTATGGCATAAGCACAAACAGAACACAGATTCAGAGAGGGCAGAAAAGGTAAACTGAGGGAGCTTGAAGGGCCCTGTGATGGTTTGTGTATGCTTGGCCCAGAGAGTGGCACTATTTGGAGGTGTGGCCTTGTTGGAGGAAGTGTGTCACTTTAGGGCTGGGCTCTGAGACCCTTCTCTTAGCTGCCTGGAAGCCAATCTTCTCCTGTCTGCTGAACAAGATGTGGAACTCTCAGCTCCTCCTGCACCCTGTCTGTCTGGATGCTGCCATGCTTCCCGCCTTGATGATAATGGCCTGAACCTCTGAACCTGTAAGTCAGCCCCAATTAAATGTTGTCCTTACAAGAGTTGCTTTGGTCTGTTCGTAGCAGTAAAACCTTAACTAAGAGAGACCCAACGCTGTCACCTTAGTAGATGACCTCCTTCTGATCTCAGGCTAGTCACTGAGTTCTACAGAAATGAAAACAACTGCTTAATGGATCGTATGAGCATGGACGTGGCCATGAGCCTCTTTGCACTAACTGTGCTACAGTGGGATCTACAACCCAGAGCTGCAGGGACAGGGCATGAGGAGGGTGAGGATAGGGGAAAGACCAGTCAGGGCTGAAGGAGAAAACCCATCTCTAATCCTACTATAACTACACACTTGTACCCTTAGACAAATGGCTTAACCTCTCTGAGTCTCAATGTGCTCTCTGTAAATTAGGGACTGTTGCTATAACCAGCCCAGTTTAGGGGTTTGTAGTGTGGATTAGCATACTGCATGGGGAGTGTAAAATCCAAGGACTTTTGCTAACTCATATGCAAAATGCTTGGCACAGTACCGGCTCCAGGTTAATTGCTTTTTTTAACATTTGGATTTAGAGAGAAACTGAGTCCCAAGGGACAAGGACTCCGGAGCTGTCCTCTACAGGAGAGCACTAGGCTTGGCAGCCAATCTCCATCCTGAGAATGGGAGAGGACGTAGCAAATACCTCCGCCACAGCTTGCCTTTGGAACGAGATGTAGAGCTCTCAGCTCCTTCTCCAGTACCTGCCTGGACCTTGGATAGTCATCCCTGGCTCCCACGTCTCCAGGAAGAAGACAAGAAGAGAACATGTCCACAATTGAGCTAAAAGATGACTTCCACCAGGAGGTTTTGGAGTACGGACAGTCACCGTCTTTGGCACCCCTACTGAGCTAGCTATGTCTGGCTAACATCATGGCTTTAGCTCAGGCCTTCCTTATACAGTCATAGTATTATCAGCCTGGTCTACAGGGAGCTGAGGCTCCAAAGGCTTGCTCGGGGAACACAGCTAGAAAGTGTTCATATGACCTTGCCCCATGGGAGTCCCAGACGGCAAGGGCAGAAGGGCCTTCGACAACCAGCGCACAGGGATGTGGGTTCAGATAGGCGGGGAAATATCTGAGATGTTACTGTACAAAGGCCCTGCAGCAGGAGGAAAGGCTGCCCACTCACCTGTTGCCAAAAATCCACATTGATGTCTGTCACCTGTGTTACCACCAAAGGCCATGTGCGTGTTCATGGTCTGTGCTGCTCCTTGAAGTCATGTTGATGTCCATGGGCTGGGCTGAGGCTGGGGATCTCATTGGTGTCTGTGGCCCATGCCAGTGGTCTGTTCTGCCACGGAGACCATGCTGAGGTCCTCGGCATGTGCTGATGCTGAAGGCCATGTGGATGACTGTGGTCTGTGCTGTCACCAGAAGCCACATGGAAATTCATGATCCGTGCTCGCACCGGCTGTAAAGGGCAGGGAAGATACTTCTGCGGTCGGATGGATGATTGCAGACACAACACTACCTCCACACCACTCCATCCTCTGAAAGAAAGGAAGAAAGAAAGAAAAAAAGAAAGAAAGAAAGAAAGAAAAAAAGAAAGAAAGAAAGAGAGAGAGAAAGAAAACAGCCTAGACAGAAAGCCATCAAAGAGAACTCATAAAAATTGTGATAAGGTCATAGAGCAGAAAGTGGGAGAGCTGGCCCTGCCCCTCGACTGGGCAAAGTGGGAGAGCGGGCCCTGGTGGGGCGAGTGCAGGAAAGCATGTGGGCTGACCAACTCAGCTTCTACCCAGGCCCAGATCCAGGCCTCTGAGTTGGCCCACCCCAACATCTACACCATTTATGAACATCTGGAACAAGAGGATGTGTCGGTTCTGCAGATAGATCCAAAGCTACAGAATCTCCATGATGCAAGGCAACAACAGGATATCCTAGAGGAGTCCCGGGGAGGATCCAGTACAGCATAGCAGAAACCAGAGGCCTCGAGCCAGATGACTCATTTCAACGAACATTTGCAAGTAAAGATGTGTGGACAAAAGGGCATACTGTATGACCAACTGTGACACATCGCAGCTTCTACAGAGAGATGGTTTTTGTTTTGGTTTAGTTTGGAGGGGGTTGTAAGGGTGGGGGGGGTGAATACGAGGGGATGGGGAGATGAGTGGGATTGGGGTGTATGATGTGAAATTCACAAAGAATCAATAAAAGGTTCATAGATATTGTGATAAGGATGCTGAAGTGTATTTCTCCATAATTGATGGCTTCTGGCGGGTGGGAAAGGATTGTTTTCTTCAAGGAGCTGACCACCGGGAGTCTGACCATGCTCCACTGAGTATGTGGGCAGCACAATTATAACGTTTTCTTTCCTTTGGTGGGAGGAAGTTCACAAGGTGGGGGACAGACCCAGGAGTACTAGGAAGTGAGTGTGATCGGGGTACATTATGTGAAAATCCCCATATAATCAATAAAAATATTATGTAGGAAAAGAAGTGACCACATCATCCAGGCAGGCAGAGACAGTGGCCTGGTCCAGGCAGTGGCCAGGTGTGGGAGGAGTGGATGAGTAGATAATATGGTGCTGAGCATGATGCAAGCCTGTTACCCCAGAAGTTGAAGGATGGAGGCAGGAGGATTAGTTCAAAGTTATCCTTGGCTATCTAGTAAGCTTAAGGCTAGCCTGGGCCACATGAGACCCTGCTTCAAAATGCATATATAGAGAGAGAAGGGGAGGAAGGAGTAAGGAAAGAAGAGAGAGAAGATAGATAGATAGATAGATAGATAGATAGATAGATAGATAGATAGATAGATAGATAGATAGATGGATGGATGGATGGATGGATGGATGGATGGATGGATGGATGGATGGATGGATGGATGGATGGATGGATGGATGGATGGATGGATGGATGGATGTCCTATTCAGGAGTTAGGGAATGGGGTATGGCTGTCCAGGTAGCATGGACAGAGTTGGTGCAGCTCTGATGACTTGCATTTCCAGACCTGCCATGAAGTCTACCTGTAAAAGCCCCATGCAGCCCTCAAGGAAGGCAGAAGAGATGATGAAACAGGACTAGAGAGGTGACACTGCACAGGGTCTCTTGGCTAATATGTGAGTATGCTGTGTCCGGAGCCCCTGGTATCCCAGTTCCAGAACTCAAGTCCCTAGCTGAGCCAGTCAGCAGGTAGGACAGAAGATGAGGAAGGACCACGGGAGTGGAGGGACTCAGAAACATGAAGGCCACTCAAGCCATGAGGAGAAGGAGGTTCAAGATCTGTCTTACACAGTGTGGGGAGGGCAGAGGTCCCCAGGGGTCATAAGTCACAAGGTAAGTCTGAATCCAAACCAAGAGAATCTTATACAAAGTGCCACACAAAGACTTGGGACAAGAACCCAAGTTCCAGATCCTTCTCTATCCCCCAGGGCTCTGTCCCAGGTTCGGGTTGCCTGGCTTCCTGTGGCTTCACTCGTCAGCCTTCTGCCCAGTCTCACCAACCAACCAGACTGTGTGAAGCACCGTGCAGCAGGACTCAGCAGTGGTGATGGTGGCGGTGGGTCACTTGGGAATGAGAACTCCGGCCAGCTCCCAGACAGCCAATACATAAAGGCAGCCAGGTGGCACCACAGAGACCTCTGTCCCTGGGCGTCTCCTCCCTGGCTGCTAACATCAAGGGATGTTTTTACTGAGGGATAGAGGGCCTTGGGAGCTGACCCATAAGGCAGTATCTACCGGTCATCCATCACCTGGGAGGAAGCCATGTTAGTAGGTAACTGGACCCTCTGCTCGGTGGGCGGCACATTCTCTGTCTTTCATCTCTGCCCAGCCAGCTGCGTGGGCTTTCAGTGCCCAGTCATTAACTCTGGCCTTGGGAGCCAGGCAGGCGCGGGGAGTGGAGTGTTGATCCTTCCCAGTGAGCAGGTATGCGCAGCGGTGCAGATTGATGTCAAACCAGCACGTGTTTGCCTCTACATGTCACCATGGCCCACACATACATGTGTGTGACAGACCAGAGCACCAGTGAGAATTTGAACGGTCCCAGGTTCAAGTTCAGCCCCATCCTGTCTAGCTGGGTCAGCGAGGGAAGTTGCCGTGTCTTTATCTACAATTTGAGAACACGCATAGTGGTCGTAAGTCCTACATGGTCTAGTGAGGATCCCGTGATGTCATTCATGCAAAAGTTTCTAGAACTCAACAGTTGGTACCTGTTTAATCAACCAACATGCTACTCCAACATGCTACTCTCGTTACACATGGTGGATGGAGTATGTATGGTCAGCAGAATTCTAACAGGGTTCCCTGGTGGTGGTGGTGGTGGTGGTGGGCGGTGGTGGTGGGTGGTGGTGGTGGTGGTGGTGGTGGTGGTGGTGGTGGTGGTGGTGGTGGTGGTGGTGGTGGTGGTGGGGGTGGTGTGGTGGTGGTGGTGGTGGTGGTGGTGGTGGTGGGCGGTGGTGGTGTGGGTGGTGGTGGTGGTGGTGGGTGGTGGTGGTGGTGGTGGTGGTGGTGGTGGTGGTGTGGTGGTGGTGGTGGTGTGGTGGTGGTGGAGGTGGTGGTGGTGGCGGCGGTGGTGGTGGTGGTGTTTCTGTGTTTTGAGACAAGGTTTCACACTACAGCCCAGGTTGGCCTGGAACCTTCCAATCTCACACCTCAGCCCATAGAGTGCCGGACGCAGGTCTATATAAACCCTTTAAAAGTAGGGTTTGAGGTTGGGAAGATGGTTAGTCAGCAAGATGCGCACATCGAAGACTGAGGGGACTCCCATTGTCCTCAGCATCTAAATGGTGAGGATTAGGAATCAGTTTCACAAAGCCAATGAGTCAAAAGTATTTTAATTTGTGTTTTTTCAGATGCTGCTAAATTTGGAAAACACGGAGAGTGTGTGGACCACCGAGCAGAGGGTCTGTGTTCATTCCTGTCATGTCTTCCTCGATGGCCCTCCCCATTAGTCACCAAGGCAAGGTCTCTCAGTTGAACCCAGAGCTCATGAATAACTATGCCTACCTAGCCTGCTGTGGGAGCACATCACCAAGCCCACCAGTGTTACATAGGCGCTGGGGAACAGAACTCTGGTCCTCATCCTGTATTCCCTAGACCTCCTGCTCATTTTTAATTAATTAATCAATCAATCAATTAATCAGAAGCTGGGTGTGGAGGCACATTCCTATTATCCTAATCCTTGGGTGGTAGAGGCAGGAAGGTCAGGAGTTTAAGGCCAGCCTTGGCTACATAGCAAGTTTGAGGCCAGCCTGGGTTAGCGTTGAGACCCTGTCTCAAAAAAAGAAAAGATATAAACAAACAAAAATGTATAATTTCTTAATTAATCCAGGTTTTTAAGAGTACCACACAAACATGATACAAAATGCAACAAGTACGAAAGGATGGGTTTCAGACAGTTGGAGATGGCTCAGTCAGGAAAGTGATTGCTACACAAGAGTAAGGGCCAAAGTCTGTATCCCTAACACCCATATAAGGGCAAGTACAGCCACGTGTATCTGTAACCTCAAGGAGGAGGGGTTGGAGACAGGAGGATCTTGTCTGGCCATCAGTGAGTCCTGGGTGGGAAAAAAAACTAAGCGGAAAGCGATGGAAAAAGATGCCTTCACACACTCACACATGTGGACATGCACCCCATGCATACATGTGTGCACACACAATAGAAACAAGGTGGAGATTGGTAGAAGACACTAGGTATTGACCTATGGCATCTATGTGTACATGCAAAGATACATGCATGCACACACATGCATGCTTGCACACACACACTCACAATACACAAGTGTGCATGCACACACATGCACGCGCACGTGCACACATACACACATGCATGGGCACACACACAGAGAGAGAGAGAGAGAGAGAGAGAGAGAGAGAGAGAGAGAGAGAGAGAGAGAGCAATTTTAAAATCTACAGTCTCCAACTTTCACCCAGACACCGCCCCTGGCCATCTTGTTCACCACTCCAGCTACAGCCCCTCTTACCACTTCATTTGGCCTTTGCCCAGATTTATTCCAGCTAGGTAGATAGTAGCAAATATGTCTGTATGATCTTTCTAGTATAAAAGTATCTTGTACTCACCTGATGTAATTGTGTCTCAGGAGCTTACTGCTGAATAGACTCACCCTTTCTAGTTCTTGCTGAACTCTGGCTGGCTGTTTCAACTTAGCTGTTCTGGCTCAAAATTTCTCTCCAAGCTGACTGGCTTCTCGGCTTCTCACTGAATTGCTCTGCTTGGCCTCATGTGGGGTGATGTCGCAGGTGAGGCAGGTACAAGATAGAATGAGGCCTGCCATTGGACAAGAAGGAAGGATGGGTGGGAGAAAAGTTTGAGGGAAGGGAGGAGACTGGAACGGAAAGGAGGAAGAGACAGGAGGAGACGAGAATCCGCCACCGAGAAAGAACATGGAGGCTGACGTTAAGATTCCATGCTGTACCTTTACAGGTTGTTATGAATGTTCTTAAGGGATGGATGTGTACAGGGCTTTGTATGTTTAGGTGGGCAATTATATCTTATCAATTGGATCAGAGGTTATTGTGCTGTGTGTTCTTTCACATGCAGACTTAAGTGTAAGAGAGTGTGCTAGTCTGGGCCGCCACGGAGTTAGGATGTGTGCTACTGCCAAGATATCTAGCAGCTATCTTGGGGCACTGCGGTACCGGGCCAAGTGGGGGATGAAAGACAGCACTTTATTTTTATAATTTTACAACAACAGCCTCAAACTCTGGTGATGTGTTCTAACCTGGTTCCTTCTTATTCTCCGGCTTCAGCTGCCTCTTCTGACCTGCACTGAACCTGTATGAACTCAACTCCACTGCACTCAACCACCTCAACTCACTGAACAGAATCTCTCTCTCTCTCTCTCTCTCTCTCTCTCTCTCTCTCTCTCTCTCTCTCTCTGCCTGCTCTTTAAGTTGCCTCTTTCCTGTGCTGTTCTGGTGAGAGTTCGGTGTATCCTATCTCTGACTCATTCTTTCAAATCTTTCTCTGATTCATTACTTTGTCTGCCCCTCAATCAGGTTTCACTATCCAACATGGCCACTTCTTCTACAAACTAACTTTACCTGCATTGTTAGGGATTTAAAAAAATGTGTACTAAAGGTATGTCTATATTCTTGCTAGTCCAGCCGTGTTGCTGGATCAAAACTCCTCTACACCCTAGCCCCTCGAATTCTTTTTTATTTCTTCTGAAATGGATTACTTCTCCATAGCTATTTCTTATTTTATGAACTTGAGTCTCTCCCCCCCCCCTTTTTCTTCTGGGTTAGATGATACATTGTATCATTTCTTTTTCTGCGTAACCTTTATCACTGGGTTTAGTGACCCACGCCTGTAATCCAGGTATTTGGGAAGCAGAGGCAGAAAGATCACAAGTTCAAAGCCAGCCAAGGCTAGAGTGAAACCTTGTTTTAAATAAATACGGGTTGGGAAATAGCTCATCAGGTAGATGCACACAAGCCTGGCCACTCACACTTAGTGCCCAGAGCCCATGTAAAAGGCCAAACGTGCGATCCCAGCATTCCTATGGTGAGACAGGTGGAAGAATCATCCAGAGGTTCTAAATCCAGCCTGGGGTACAATGGTCCAGCCTGAAGCCATGAGTATTCCTCAGAGCCTGGCTCTGGTAGTTTCCTGTGGCTGGTGACAAGGATCCGGTGATTAGCTCTGTTTTCTGACATCTGTGTTCAGTCCTTGACTCTCATGTAGCCCTGTCTGGCCTCTAACTCACTACGGAGCAGAAGATGACTCTGGATTCCTGATCCTCCTGCCTATCTCCCATGTGCTGGGGTTGTAGGTGTCCGCCAAGCTCAGTCCGGACTGACTGGGGATGGAACTTGGGTCTCTGTGCTTGTTGCACAAGCACCGTACCCTCGGCCCTTGGTTTCCTTTGTGATATAGAGATGGTAGGAAAATGTTCCATGACTTGTTAGTGTTTTGTTATGTTGTGAATGGCTTATTAGGGCAATGGTGCAACCCTCTGTTTCTCCATTTTCCCCTTCCAGGACTCCAACTGATTATTTTGTGGTTATTTGTTTGTTTGTGGGTTTTGTTTTGTTTTATTTGGGTTTCATTGTTGTTGTTGATTTGTTTTGGCTTGGTTCGGTTTGGTTTGGTTTGGTTTGGTTTCACACGAGGTTTCCCTGTGTAGCCCTGGCTGTCCTGGAACTATGTAGACCAGGCTGGTCTCAAACTCACAGAGATCCGCCCGCCTCTGCCTCCCGAGTGCCGGTATCAAAGGTTGCACCACCACTTCCCACCCCTCCTCATTTCTCTTAGTGAATTCTCTCTTCGGAGCAGTTCAGCAGTGTTAACTGCTGAAGACGCATAGATAACAAGACTCCTAATGCTTTGGTCCTGGTTTGTTCCCTTCTTTCTCACAGCATGTGGGAAGACATCAGCTGATTTAGAAAGACTGAAGTTTTCAGACTCTTCGAGTTCTTTGGGGCCTCAATCACTGAGGTGTGGTAGTATTTCTCAGTCCAAAATTCCTTTCCTCTCCCCCTCTCCCCCCCCCCCTCCCCTTTCCCTCTCCCATTCCCCTTCCCCTCCTCCCCCATAAAACTCAAGTCGAGAACACTCAGATTGACATCCACAATGCATCTTGAACAGACTTGCGCTTCCCGTCGTCTCCTGTGGTCAGATCCCTGACTTCATGGGAAGACCTTGTTTGTCACTCCCACCACCAACTCAGACCACACAACCCTTCCACTTCTGGGGCCCGGAGCTTCTCAGATAAAATAGGAAGCTTGTGTTCATCTAATTCAATGAATTTCTGACAGCTGGTGGCTGGGAAAGTGATAATCTGCTTCCTCTTAACCCAGCTCCTCAGGAAGAAACCTGATGTTTTCCTCCCTCCCCGTGATAGATCACTACTGATTCCAAAATTAACTTGTTTTACATCATTTATGGAATTCATGTTATTTGGCCTCTCGCTTCATGACGAAACCTGTGTATTCCAGTTGCTTTGCTCTTTCTGTCCACTTCTCCTTCCAAGACTGACACACAGACACACTGGGATTTTCCCCACTTTTTCCATTTCCACAGTTGCCATTTCCCCTAACCTACCCTGGTTTCTGTCTCAGAGACCAATGAGCTGGTGCGGTGCACACGCCTGCAATCCCAGCATTCAGGAGGCTTAGGTGGGTAATTACTTGCCTCCAAGCTGAGGCTATCGTGGATTTCAGAGAGGGCCCCTGTCTCCCTACACACATGAAGACAGGATGAATGGACCTGCTCCTGGCATCCGTCCCTCCTGCTCCGGGTTCCTTTCTCCTCTCCTAGCTTTTTCAGAAGATATCCTAGCTCCTCCCCTCTCTCCTCTCACCTCTCTTCATCTCACCTCCCTGAGCCTCCATGTTGAAACCCAGGATCCATTTCTACAGAGCTAACTGCAAAGCATTGGTCTTCCGTGAAACAGAAGCAGAAGACTCCCATAGGCCTTGCGGAAACTTACCCTCCACCCTCCCTCTGCCCTCCTGCTTTCTTAACCAGGGTTTGAGGGTGTCACACAGGGTCGAGAGGTGTATTGCGGTGCGACTGTCCCATGGATCCCCAGGAACTTCACCTGGAATGGTGTGAAGTCATCGTTGGGAGGATTTCCCACCCTTCCCCAAGGGAGCAGCCTGTCTGGGTCCCCACAGCACATCTCAAAGGGAGGGGCAATGTGAGGTCATCTTTGCCCCTGGCAGGGAGCAGGTGGGACAAGGGACCCCACCTGTCCCCATAAGCTCTCTAATCCCATTCATAATTACTCTTTATTAACAGAGGCCCCATCACACGCTGGCAGGAGGGTGTTGAGAGCCAAGACGCCAAGATCAGAAACTGGTCACATTTTCCGAAGGGGCTTATTTGCCACGACCAAAATAACCTTTCCCAGGAAGGCTGGGTACCTTGCCTCGCCCTTTCTGCTGCCCTAGGACTGTCCCCGAGTCTGGTGGCAGTCTCCCCCAGGCAACTGAGGCCTGCTTGTCACCGTCCACTCAGAGCCTTTCGTGAACACAGTTTTGAGCCAGGTTTTTGCAGGCAGTAGTGACTGACCTGTGTCCCCCGCCTTGGACTCACTTTCTAAACGGAGGGTGCCCCAACTGCACCATCAAACACTTCTGAGTGACATCCTGGATAGAATGGGGGTGCAGTGACAAAAAGGAGGTTCTGAATGAAAGAGAACAGACCTTTATCTCGAAGCACAGTGGAAAGTTCCCACCACCATGGAAAGGACAGAAGGCCAGGCAAAGTGGAACTGCATGGCCAAAACAGACATCTAAGGTGGGGTAATATACTTGGGGCTGAAGAGTGGACAGGGTTAAGTCACACAAAAACTCCCCCTATAGGTGCTAGGGAGTCCTGGGAGGTTTCAGACAGAGCTCAGGCTCTGATGCAGGCAGTGCTTGGGGGTGGGGTTTTAACAGCACAGGAGAGAAAGGAGTAGTTTGAAGCTTGTCACTAACACAAGACCAAAAAAGGTAGGTCCACCATCCAATGACAGAGGCACCGTTCGTATGAGTCACTGTGGCACACAGACAAAGCAGAAGGATCTGAGTTCCGATCGACCCACATAAAATCGAGGTGTGACAATGTACCCACCGGAGACCTGAGACCTGGAAAGACAGTCAGCCTCCTCCTAGCGTCCCTGTCAGTCTTGCCAAATCACCAACTCCAGGGTCAGTGGGAGACCCTGTCTCAAAAACTAAGATAAGTTGGATAGCAATTAATAATACCATGCTGACCTCTGGCCACATCTGCACACAAGTATATCACATACACAGCCACATCAACAACAAAATTAAATTACGGAAGCCCACGACTCCAAGACTCATGCATCCACCTCGCTCCCGGAACATTCTAGTCACCCTGGCACTGGATCTCTGCAGGTACAGGAGGACCCTGAGCTACCCTCCCTGCCCTTACAACCAGGGAAATGGGGCAGGGAATCAGAGACCCAGACCTGGAAGCCCATTCTCTGACCCTGACCTGTGCCTCCCTCCTGGGCCCCTCCCTGCAGCTCACCCCTCAGCCTCAGCCTCAGCCTCAGCCTGCTGGGCTCTCTAGCCTGTGAGCAACCCCGCTCTCACGCTTCCCAAGTTCTTCCTGCCAGCCAACCTTGCTGTTTCCTGTCCACACCTATGTCTTATGGAAAAGTTTAGTGAGCAGGTCCCCTGCCACCACACCCATCCTCCGGTGTCGGCTTCCTTCTGGCCTCGAGGCCTCCCTGCATGTCAGATCTAGTATGGCTGTCCCCTCCTGTCTTCATCAGGGTCCCAGTTGTCCTGACTTTCACTCCATCTCAGCTGAGCCTCCCAGTTCCTGCTTCCAGGCTTCTCTCAGTGCCTGATCCCCATCCGGAAATCAGGCATCTCAACAAGAGCTGGACCAGGGATGCACAAAGCACCCGTCGGGCCCCTCGTCCTTCCTTCCCTGATGCTGACATTCCCACAAGTACATAGGGTAGCAGGAGCCAGAAGCAGCATTGGAGGCAGCTCAGAGAGGTAGGGAAGGGTGGAGGCTAGCCCAGAGGTAGCCTTATATCTAATCCCCAGCCTCCCCTGCAACCCAGCAAGGGGGTTGCTTCCGGGTTCCTGTGACAAGTTACTTTCCTCCTCTTCTCTCCCTGTTTGAGATGAACTTACCCATAGACCTCTGGACCCTGGAGAGACTCATTAGGTAGGACTGAGCTCTGTGTTTTCCTGGAATTTTGACCCATTGTCTATGCTGGGAATTGTCTGGTATGACATAGGAGGTGCTTGGTCCTCAGGTAGCATGTGCTCCAGCCCAATCGGTCACCATCAGTGTCCTCTGCAAGGTACTCTAACCTCAGTTTCTGTGTAGTGGGTCCACAAGAGTCCTCTCTAGGTATACAAAGAATCTACCCCCTTGGGGCCAGCCAGATGGCTCATCGGGTAAAGATACCTTCCTTCCACCAAACTTGGTAACATATTTAATCTCCCAAACCCACGCAGTAAATGGAGAGAGCATTGTCTCCCTCAAAATGTCCTCTGACTGTCGCACATATACTGTGATGCGCACACACACACACACACACACACACACACACACAATCAATCAATCAATCAATCAATCAATGTAACAAGATTGGTTAGGTAATACATAATCTCATTTGTTTAAAGGGCTTAGTAACCAACCGCAGGGCACGGCGGTCCATGCCTGCAATCCCACCGCTTGGGTGGTAGGAGTAGGATGATAAGTTTGAGGCCAGACTTGGCTACCTAAGGAGTTTTACACTGTCTTGGGCTACGTAAGACCCTGTCTCCATAAACAACAACTAAAAAATGCTTGACAATGCCTGGCAGGGAGTGAGGCTCAAGAACCCTCTTCACGTTGAACCAAGCATTCAGAGAGCGGGCTCTGGTCCCTGGCCTCTAACTCACTGCACAGTTCATTCCCTCACTGGGCACTGTCTTTGGATCCTCGAAATGGAGTAGGAAAATAAAGCTCTCTAGCAGGGTGTGAAGACACATGCCTGCCATCCCCGAACGGAGGCCAATACAGATCACAAGGCTGGAGCTAGTCTGAGCTATGAAGTGGGACCCTATGCACTACATGCACGCACACACACACACACACACACACACACACATACACATACACACACACACTCTCTCTCTCTCTCTCTCTCTCTCTCTCTCTCTCTCTCTCTCTCTCTCTCTCTCTCTCTCTCCAAAACAACGATGCTTCCTTAGGATCTGAAGGAAATCAGATTCACTTGAGGTGACTTCCTGCCTCCTCTCCTTCTTCCTGTAGCCTCCTCACCCTCCTCTTACTCTGGTCCCCACACTTTAACTTGCCTCTCCCTCTGCCCAGCTCCATCTCTGCACGGCTCCCTCCGGGGAAGTGCCACTTCCTCCAGGGAGCCTTCCCTGACCTCCTCTCCTGACAGTTTCCTCCTGACCACAGCACTTATCCATCCACACCCAACAGGGCAGCCATCATATCAGCCTTCTATTGACTAGACCGAGATGCCCTTGCTTCACAGCTCAGTCCCCAGAAACTGCATGGAGCTGGCCAGAGTGGGCATCTTATAAACACAGGGGGACTCGACTGTACAATTCTGGAACTGCTGTCTGGGTGGGATGCAGGGAGAGAAGTTTCTAGAACCCCTTCCCCCATGCCAGTTCCATAACACATTAGCACTAGACCTGACCCCACCCCCCGCCTAGAAAAGCACAAAGCTCCCCTGTAGGGGTACGCATTCCCTGCCCTCCAGGGGGTGGGGGGATGTCACAGACCTGAACTAACCAACAGGCTCCAAGCCTTCCCAGGGACTGGTACCATGGCTGGGGGAGGCGTGGTATGGTCTCTGAGCTCAAACTTTGTCCCAAGCCCCAACAGATTTTAATTCCAAGGTTCACAGCACTTCTGCCCCTTCCCAGATAAAAGGCCACTCAGCGAGGACGAGGTTCCTCTTCACAGAGGCAGGGAGCCCTGGAAAGCCTGGCCTATCATGCAGTCCTCGCTCTCTGCCCGCCAAGGCACACAGATGCAAACACAGCCTCCGTTCCAGCCCGCTGCCCCACAAGAAAAGCCCATTAATTTAACCTTAATAGGATTTTCAATTCCTCACCATCCTGGGGAAGCAGGGAGAGCTGGTGGAGAACAGAGCGTCTCTGCATGAAGGGGAAAAGCCAGAGACTGGCCTGGGTGCGGAACAGGTCCCTCTTCCCTGTCCTCAGACAAGCCACCTCCAGGCCTTAGGTTTGAGTAACTTTCTCTAGAGCAGAAATGACCCTTTCATAGGGGTCGCCTAAGACCATTGGAAAACACAGATATTTATATTACAGTTTATATTACAGTTAGCAACAGTAGCAAGATACAGTTATGAAGTAGCAACAAAAATTATTTTATGGTTGGGGCGGGGGGGGGGGTCACCACGACATGAGGAGCTGTGTTAAAACTTCCCAGCATTTAGGAAGGTCAAGAAACACCGGCCTAGAGGATTAAATCAGATGAAGCCACAGCCAGCCAATACTGGCAGGTCACCATTGTCCTTCCACGACTGCCTCTCCTCCTGATCCCAAGTGGACTCCCCTGGGAAGCTCAGGCGTTTCATCTTCGTCCCCAGACACCAGAAGCTCCACACAACCCCAGATAGAGTGACTGGGAGCCCACAGACTTATCACCTTCCACGGGATCCGCGTCCTGGATTCCTGGATGCTCGAGGAAGCTGAGCGTCTAAAGACTTCAAATCCCAGCCCGGTCAGCAGACTCAGGCAACCTCTCAGCTGCGCCCCTGCTCCAGCTGAGAACACAGTCCAGCAGCTGCTGCCGGCGTCTGTCCTCCAGGCAGATTCCTCCAGGGTCAGGAGATGCCAGACGGGGAGATCATGTCTGTGTCGCTCCCTGGTCACAGCTTGGAATGATGCTCCCCCGCGGCCTGGAACTGTGGGCTGCCCTAGTGTGGCAAGGAGCCCAGGCTGGGGGGGTGTGGGGGAGACAGAACTCTTGAGTAGTGGACATGATGCTACGAGCTCTCCACAGCTCCAACGAAACAGCCATGACGTGGAGCCACACAGTTTGAGCATCTACCATGTTGCCACCAGAAGAGCTGGGAATTGGGCACCCAGGAAGCCACAGGTCCAGTCCGTGTCTGAGCCACTGCTCCCTTAGCCAAAGCTCATGACCATCCTGGACCGGCAGAGGGAGGAAGGACCAGAGCCAGCAGTGTCCATAGTCCCTGTGTGTGACATCAGCTCCCTGCAGGAGCTCCAACCATAGTAGCATCTTAGTCCTCAGCACCGGGGGTGGGGGGGGGGGTGGGGGGGGGGGGTGACACAGTCAGAAATGGGAGGGGGAAAGGGGAGACAGCGGGGGAATGAGCCGAGCACAGCTTCAGTCGTCCTGTGCCACAGATCTCAGGTGATAGACGATTGTGTCTTCTTGACAAAGGACAAGGGACAAATGGTGTTCGTCTCTTTAGTAACCCCATGACGATGTCAGAAAAGAGTGCTGTCCAGGTTCCACCACGCAGACACGGGAAGCCGAGGCAAGAGCCAGGTGGGATTCTAAAGAAGCTGAGGCGGAGGGTAGATAGACAGTCACAGGAAGTTATACCCTGCCCACACAGGAGATAAAAGGCGGGTAAGGATTCCTTCACCATGGGTCCAGTCGGGCCCATAAACCATGCAGTGTCTTTGGTTCCAGATCACATCTGTGGCTCAATTGACAAGTGTATGCCTCTGCTCAAAAACAGGAAGTGGGGCCCAAGACCCAGAGGGGACACATGCTCAGACAGGAGAAAGGACCCTGTCAATATACCCAAGAGTCACTAGACGGGGTGAGGCGGTCCCCTTAGATCTGTTCCAAGTGCTCAGCCCTGTTCTGCCTACGTAACCTGAATCCTCGCTTCTCACATGGAGGACGGCCTCCCGTGTTCTACTCAGCACCCACGGGGACTCCAGTCAGGACCTGTCAACTCCGTCACCGCATCCTCTGTGCACTTTTTTCTAATTTTATATTCGTTTTTATTTTTCTGGTTATGTTTGTTTGGGTGGGGCTTTTTGTTGTGTTATTGTCATTCTTATCTTGAGACAGGTTCTCTCTATATAGCCCTGGCTGTCCTGGAACTCACTCTGTAGACCAGCCTGGCCTTGAACTCACAGAGATCCGCTTGGAATTAAAGGTGGGCACCACCTCAGCCCCGCCTCCCTCTGTGCTTTTAGTTCACAAACAAAAAAAAAAAAATGTGGAAGGAAAGAAGTAAGTCTCCTGCCCTACGGAAGGAGAGCACTCGTTATAAAACAGCTCACTGAACCATATTCAAGAGAAAGAGCTCTGTCCCTGAACTTCTTTCTTTCGAAGGGGTTTTAAGACTGGGAGAAAGTTGCCATCGAGAGTATGAGGTCTGTCCACTGCACGCCACTCCGTCACACATGTAAGAGTGACTGCTTGAGCGCCTCCCTTCAGTCAGAGCGACACCACAGGTACAACAGAGAACCAAACCACTCCAACCCTCAAGCACGCAGACTAGTAAACACGGACCGGCCGGACTGAGTGAGGCTCACATGAGGCCGCAGGAGGGCTGGGGGGCAGAGAAAGAGGGGGGCAGCATCAGTGGATTCTTCAGTGAGAGGAACCACTAAGGTGTCATTGGAAAGGTGACAAAGAGGTGGCCAAAAGGGGTCCAGTGAGGCTCGCTGGCTGTGAAGGCGTGAAGCATCCCTCCCCTCTTCGCGGCGAGCATATCCCTGCAGAGGACTGAGGGGGAGGCTGGGTGCCTGGCTGCTGTCAGAACACTTGCCCAGCCATACCTGAATCTCCGAGTTCGACCCCCTCAGCTATGCAGTGAGTTTGAGGCCAGCTTGGGACACAAGAGACCTTGTTTCCATAAAGAAGGGGGAGGGGAAGGGGAGGAAAAGGAAAGGAAAGGAAAGAAGGAAGGAAAAAGGAGAGGGGAAGAGGAAGGGGAGGAGGGGGAGAAATGCAGACCCACACGCTACAGAGAAAACATCCACCTACCTACAAGGACAGCACGTAGACGCTGTACACACCGTTTTTGCATAAGGCAGACCCAGCCCTCTGCTGGGTTATCCCAACTGGAAGCTTTTACATTCTTCAAAGAACCCCAAGTAGCGGGCCATGGCTCCGCCCATCAGTGGCTGATGTGAGACTCTGGTCTCTTCCACTGAGAGGCCACCCACGCCTTCCCTGTTTATCAGTTTCTCCTGATCACCAACCACACAGGAGGACCACACCAGGGGCCAGGGCACTTGCCAGTTGGTCCAGCCAACCCTGGTGCCGCCCCTCAGGAGCCCTGTTCACCTCTGCCCCTCATGATCCCAGCAGGGCCCACCTGAGTAGACACTAGGGGCTTCCCAAGAAGTCTACCATTAGCAAGAAGATGAGGCTGTGCCAGGCACCCCTGCTGCTTCCTCCCCAGCCAAAGGCAGGGCACATGCATGGCTGAAATCCCACTGGTGGCCCCTGGCCAACTGGCTGCCACTTGCTTATTTGACTTGGAACAGGAAATACATTTTTCTGCTATTTACACTGCTGACCTCAGGAATAAACTCGTTATGGCTACAGCCACATTCCCACACTGTCCTGCTTACATCTGGGGGGACTTAGGCTGGGACCCGGGCAGAGGAGATTCGGGGGTGAAACTGTGGGCAAACGTCTCCCTGAGTCTTCAGGGTAGAAAGGACGGAGGCCGCACATCACTCTGAGAGACACTCGGCCAGGATGCACGGGAGGCTCACCTGTTCCCTGTCTTCATGAGTAATCACGTCTCCTCCATCCGCACAGAGGACATGGGGCAGAGCCGAACTCCAGGGACTGTCATTCAAAGTAGGTGACGCCCGGTCTGAGAGCAGCAGCCTGTCAATGTGACAGCCCAACCCCACAGCCAGCTCAACTGGGTCAGCCTTACAACTAGACCAGCGAGAGCAGCGGCAGCCAGATGTGTGATGGGTCCCCTTGGCCGTCTCTGTGTCCCCTGGGGGGCAAGCAGCAACCTGGCCCTGCAGCTGTTGCCATAGCTACAGAAAAAAACTCACCCAGTAGTTATCTAGGCACTGAGGCAGGCTGGACACTGTTAAAGCACAGGTCTAGAAATCAAAAGAATAAAATGCCAGATGAAAGCAACAGCATTGCCTGTCATGGCGCCTTCACTGATGTAGGTGGGGCTTCTTCTTCTGTGTGCGTGTGCAAATGGAGCCCAGGGATCAACCTCTCAAGAACCATCAGCCTTGTTTGGGCTTTCTTTCCAGGAGGGGAGGAGTTGTATTTAGTTTTTCGAGACGGGGTTTCTCTGTGTAGCCTTGGCTGCCTTGGAGCTCAGTATGTAGACCAGGCTGGCCTTGAACTTGCAGACATCTGCTTGCCTCTGCCTCCTAAGTGCTAGAATTAAAACAGGTATTCCACTACGCCTGGTCCCAACCTTGGTGTGTGTGTGTGTGTGTGTGTGTGTGTGTGTGTGTGTGTGTGTGTGTGTGTGTGTGTGTGTTTTATTTTAGGCAGGGGATTTGGGAATCATTAATGAAGCTAGGCTGGCCAGCAAGTCCCAGGGATCTCCCTGCTTCACGCCCTAAATACTGAGACCATAAGCCCACGCCTCCATGTCGTGGTTAGTGTCAACTGTCACCTTGATGCAAACCTAGAGTCACCTGGGAAGAGTGAATCTCAGCTGCGTTACCTCCATTATACTGGTCATGTCTGCAAGGCATTTTCTTTAGCTGCTAATCGATGTAGGAGGGCCCAGCCCACTGTGGGCAGGAAGTCCTGGCCTGTATAACAGAGATACCTAAGCAAGCCACGGGGAACAGGCCAGTAAGCAGCATTCTTCCATGGTTTCTGCTTCAGGCTCCTGCCTTGACTTCCCTCAATGGTGGGCTTTGACCTATGAGCTGAAGCTAACCCTTTCCTCACCAAGTAGCTTTTGGTCACCGGTTTATTGCAGCAAGCGAAAGGAAACTAGAACACAGGGCGACGATGACATCTGGCTTATTTCCTGGGTGCTGGGACTCGAACTTGGGCCTTCCGCTGGGGTGGCAATCACTTCGCCTTCTGAGACACAGCTCCAGCCATTTAAGACTTTACTGAGATGAGTGATTGGCAGGTCCAAGGTCAGCACACCTACTTGTAAAGAGCAGGAAGATAAATACTTAGTTCTTGTCTGGTTCAGTGGCTGTTGCCATGGACACCCAGCCATGATAAAACATCCATGAATAGGTATAACTGCTTCTCTATAAAACATTATTTAGAAATAGATCATGAACCACGTATGGCTAATCCTGATTAAACCAGCCAGTCACCTTATCATCCTTCATCAGCAGCATCCGATGGACCAGGTCCTGGTTATCTTCCTTCTATACAATGTCTCCCCCTTCCCACCCATAGCCGCTGTGGTCGTCCAGCCCTATCCCCAGCACCTGAACCATCCTAATGCCTCTGTGCTGCCCAGTTTCTATCACACAATACCAGAGATAACCAACTTACAAAGAAAGAGGGCCTCTGGAGGCTCCTTCCTGTCCTGCAGCTGGATTCGATTTCTCAGCCTCCTCTGAAGTTAGCAGTTCCATGCTCCTAAGTTCAGACGGTGAGCATTTGCCTCCTTGGCACATCATGACAGGAACTTGTACCCATTCCCAGGGTAATGAGAGAGAAGAGAAAAGGTCCCACTACCCCTTCAAAGACCTAAATACCAGCCCCACAGGGCCCTGTCTCTTAAAAGTGCCATTGCCTCCCAGACATACCTTGCTGGAAACCAAACCTTGCAGACATAGACTTTGGGGGAACGTGACAGTGACTTCCCACCTGCAGCCTGTGGTCCATCTCTCCTCAGAAGCAGACCTCTCTCATCACCAACACCTCCCTCAGCAACTGTGTCCTGGGCAGTTTTCCCACAGTCCTTCATCCCTGGGTTCTGCTGTTGAGCCAGTCTCACTGCCCTCCCACTCCATGCACAGCTGTAGCGACATGGACCCCTGCCCTGTGCAAAGAACTGTTCCCTTCCCCTGGCCAAATCCTAACCAGTCCTGTGTCTGATGTCACCTACCTTACTAAGCTTTCAGAGATGCTGCATGACACCTCCAACACAGAAGCAGTCACTGAGACACATCCTTACCTCCTTTGACAAACCCATTGCCTTTTCTTCTTGAGTACATAGTAAGACTACATTTCCCAGGCTTCTTTGGAACCGGCAGGGTCAAGCTCATGAGTTCTGGCTAATAGAGGGAGGGTCCAGGCCTGGTCTTGAATTCCTATGGGTTGCTATGTGCAGAGGACCCATAGGATTAAGACGTTGAAGTCATAGCATTGCACAGCTTCAAAAGTTGGCCTTCCCTGACTAAGCTAAGACTCTCACGGCACGATTTGTTCATCTTCCCCCAGACTATAAGACACATGAGACCAGAGACTTGGTTCTATCACACAGCATTATGTCCCCCATACAGTGGGATCGGAATAAACACTCCTTGATTGGATGAATAAATGGATATGTACAACCGTAATGGATGGCACAGGCTCCTCTCATGCCTGTGGAGAAGTCGCAGCTCCTCACAGCCCACACACAAGCCAGGGCCCAAAGTAGTGGGGAGACCAAGCCCATGTCCGCAAATGAGGAAGGAGCTGAGAGATGTCACCATCGGAGGCTGGGTACAGCAGCCAAAGGAGGAAGGCACAAGGTTGGGGTAGCATGAGCCCAAGGCTGGCAAGATGGAGTCCTTGGATGTGGGACCAGTTTAAACTTCTGAGTCTAAGCATGATGTCAGTAAGAAATGTTCTCTCTCTCTCTCTCTCTCTCTCTCTCTCTCTCTCTCTCTCTCTCTCTGAGCCTCAGTTTCCCCTTCAGCAAAAAAGGCAATGGTTTTGAATGTTTCCTAGTGGTGGCCCCCGTCCCGTGTTAGTCACTATTCTTGCTGCTGTGGCTGAAAGGGCCTGCTGCAGACACCCTGGATCTAGAAGGATTCGTTCTGTGCTGGACTTCAGGGGCTCTCGTTTATCCTGGTGGGTGGTGGCAGGGCCAGGAAGCAGATACGAGGCAAATGCCCACACCCCAGCATTCAGCTTCCTCCATCACCACCTTTTATCCCATCTGGTCCCCGAGCTGTGGGGTGGTGCCACCCACACTCTGAGCAAGTCTTTCCCCGCTCAGTTAATCCTCTGAAACGGCTCTCGCAGACACACCCAGAGGCGGCTTCCCCATCTCCTAGGTGACTGTAAATCCGGTCAAGTTGACAATGATGATTAGCTATTACGTACGGCCCCAAAATAGTCTCGGGAACCTCGAACTCTAAAGCAGATAGGAACGGAGAGCTTGGAGGAGCTCTCACCCAAGCTGAGGCGGGGCAATGGGGCTGATCCAGGCCTTTTCCTCAGTCACCTTCCCGGGTCCTTCTACTCCAACCTCTCACCCAGCCTAACTTCCTCCCCAACTCTTAGCCTATCAAGAAACTTCTAGAAGACCCCACCTAACCCCCAGCTTCCATTTGCATACCTCCAGTGATGGAGAGAACTCTGTCAGGTCTGAGCAGACCTGAATGACCCACCAGGACATGGACCCTCTGTGACGTCAGCTGGAAATGAGACCAGAAAACCTGAATAGAAGGGGGCTGCACTCAGGTGCCGAGCAGATGTGACTGTACAGATGTCACAGATAGGAGGCGCGTGACCCAGTAAGTGGGGTTCTTTACTACTGCAGGACGAGGAAGAGTCCCTCCATCACTCGCCCAGTGTCACATAGTTGGCCAGTTGCAGGTTGGGAGTCAAATCCACCCAACCTTCTGTTCTCAACTGATTCTCGGATGTGGAAATTTGTCTGAAACTAAAACTGACCCTTGCTGAGGATGGCCCTCAGATAGTGTGCTCACCTAGCAAGCACAGGCACTGGGGTCTAACCCTGGCCTGGTGTAAACCATGCCCAATAATTCCAGCACCAGAGAGAGGCAAGCAGGAGGATCAGAAGCTCAAGGTCATCCTTGGCTCAATACTGAGTTCAAGGCCAGCCTGGGCTACACAAGATGCTGCCTGTAGATACCTAGATAGATAGATAGATAGATGAATGGATGAATAAGTGAAACAGGATAGATACTATGATGTATAATATTATTAATAACAAATAATATAATCAGGGAGCTGCAGAGATGGCTCTACAGTTAAGGGCACATATTGCTCTTACACTGGGGAGGACCCAAATTCAGTTCCCAGTATTCATGTCAGGCAGACTGCAACTTGTAACTCTGGTTCCAAAGAATCAAACAACACCTTCTAGACTCTGATGGCACCTGCACTCACTCTCTCTCTCTCTCCATATAGATAGATAGATAGATAGATAGATAGATAGATAGATAGATAGATAGATAGATATAGATATAGATATAGATATATAGATATATAGATATAGATAGATATAGATACATAGATATAGATATCACACACACAAGAGGATCTTGAGTTCCAGGCTAGCCTGAGCTACATAGGGAGACCAATCACATATGAACACCCTCCCCCTTCCCCTGTAAAAACTGTCTTGTTCATGCCTAGTCTCAGGAGGAAGGCAAACAAGTAAATAAACAAAATAAACAAACAAGGAAAATATGTAAAAAAGAATTTTAATTGAAAACCCCTACATCAATCAAGGCAGTATGGTGTTAGAGGGAGAACAAATAGACCCGCTGAACAGGAGCAAATGCTTCAAAACTTAACCCACACAAAGCAGATTTTTCACAGAGCCAGCAACAAGCAGTGCGGGAACAACTGTACACCCACATTAGAAAAGAAAGAAGAATTTACACATAGGCCTTGTTACTTTTTACAAACATTAGCCCACAGACCCAAATGCGAATGCAAAACTGTAGAACTCCTGGATGATTTATGTCAGAGAAAAATCTAAATTACCTAGGGCTCCAGGCTGAGGTTTTAGACACAGCACTGCAATCTTTTAATGAAGAAATGTATAATCCATCATTAAAACTGAACTCTTCTAGCAGGCATGGCTGTGCATGCCTGTAATTCTAAAACCTGGGAAGCAAGGTAGGAGGTTCAAAACGCCAGGGTCATCTTCAGCTACATTCTGAGTTCAGCCTTCTCCGGGACCACATGACGCCCTATTTCAAAAAACGAAACAAAACAAAATAATAATAATGTATAATTATATATTTATTTAATTATTATTAAATAATAAAAGGCAAGTTTTATCACTTCTGCCTTGTGACAGTATTAGAGAGAATGGAAAAGAAAATGGAATGCGATGGAATATGCCTGTAACCCAGCAGGGGCAGGAGGATTGTCCGGAGTTCCAGGCCAGCCTGGGCTACATATCAAGACCCTGTCTCAAAAACAGAAAGGGGAAGGGAGGGAGGGAAGGAGGGAAAGGAAGAGGAAAGAGGGGAGAGGGGGAAGGGAAGGGAGAGAGAATTTACAGGAGATAATCCACAGATACAGATGGCGTATATGCGTTGGAAAAGATATTCCATCTCATCAAGCACTAGACACTTAGAGCAGCTGAAATCCTAAGGTTTGACACCAGTGAGTGCTGGTAAGGGTTCAGAGCAGCCCGACTCCAGCCAGAGCAGTGCAGGGCACTAGAGACACCTTAGAAGTCAGCTCGGCAGATAGGTGGAGGAGAAAACAGTTTACCATCAGGTCTGGCCATCTAGGTATTTATTTATCCAAATGGGCAGAAAAATGTGACCCAAGAAGAATGTGTGCCACCAGTCAGAGCGTCCTTACGGATCAGCACTCCCCTCCACTGGAAACAAACAAGGCACCTCTTCAAAAGCAGCTAGATAGACAGCGGTTCCTTCAGACAACAAAGTATCACTTGGCAACAAAAAGATGTAGACAGCCGAAAGCCACGGAGAAGCTCAAGTGCAAGTTGCTAAGTAAAAGAAGCCGGTTAGATCCCTCATCCGAAATGTCCTTCAACCTCCTCCGGACAGCATCACTGGCTAAGGAATGAATGTTCAAACATATGAGCCTGTAGGGACATTTTACATTCACACCACAATACTCTGCTGGCCCCATGGACCGATGTGCATCTCACCACACAAAATGCATTTATCCTACTTCAAAAAGCCCCGCTAGTCTTACAGTCCCAGCACGGTTCCGAAGTCTCTTCTGAGGTTCCAGGCTCTTAGTAAACACTTATGAAAGGAAAACCAAGTCACACTTGCCCAGGAAAAACACCAAAGCGTGGACCTATATGTCTAGCATCCAGGGCTTCAGTGACTTTATCTGGGCTCCATGGATGTTTGTTTCCTCACAAACAACTCATGACCCTGGAATCTACAACAGCCTAGGCTCTCCACTGGACCTTGGGACTCATGCTCACAGCTTCTCACATCCGAATCTCAGAGCAAACCCAGCCCTGCCACCCATCGCCTGGCCCCACAGGCTTTTTATGGAGCCCTGAAGCAAACCCCCCCATGACCCCATCATTCTCGAATTGTTCATACCTTAAGAGTCGCCGTGGGGCTGGGGATTTAGCTCAGTGGTAGAGCGCTTGCCTAGGGCGCAAGGCCCTGGGTTCGGTCCCCAGCTCCGGAAAAAAAAAAGAACCAAAAAAAAAAAGTCGTACGCGTGGATGACACTAAGTTAGATGCAGTCTGGCTCCCTTGGACTACGCTGCAGTGGCCTCCGTGCGCCTGCCCAGTTGAGCCTGCCTGAGGTGTTTCCCTGCTTTGTCTGCAGCTTTAAATTCACTCTTTCTCCTTTCCTTGACAAACTGCCCATTTCCCACGTCTTTCTACACCCACCTTCTGCTCAGAATTCTCCCTGGAAATTTGGCTAAAGGCAGTGAGTAATAACCACACCACCGCCTGACTATTAGCATCACCTTGGGATTTCATCCAACAAACAGATTCTCCCTTTGCTTTTAAACTCAACCTCACTGAGGTTTTCAGGATCTAGACAGCAGACAACTTGCTGAAATGGAACCCACATGGCCTCTGGCCCACTTCCCAATAGTCGTTTTTCTTCTCTGAGACCTCGAGCACAGGTCTGCATTTCTATCACCATTGTGGTCTTCTGAGCTCCCAACAGGATAGCCGACCAAGTGTATAGCATTCTGGAGTGTCCTAGTTACTTCCCTCTTGCTGTGACATAATATCTGGCAAACCAGCTTAGGGAGGGTTTATTTTGATCCATACTTTAAGTCCACCATGGTTGGGAGAGCATGTGTCTTTTTTTTAACTTTTTTTTAGATTTATTTGTTATATTTATATATACTGTATACACTGTAGCTGTCTTCAGACACACCAGAAGAGGGCATCAGGTCTCATTACTGATGGTTGTGAGCCACCATGTGGTTGCTGGGATTTGAACTCAGGACCTCTGGAAGAGCAGTCAGTGCTCTTAACCACTGAACCATTTCTCCAGCCCAAGAGCATGTGTCTTAATTACAATTTCTGCCGTTGTTTTAAAACACCATGACCCAAACAACTTGGAGAGGAAAGGGTTTCTTTACCCTTAGAGATCTACAGTACAGCCCATCACTGAGGGCAGTCAGGGCAGGAACCTGGAGGCAGAAGCTGATGCAGGAGCCATAGAGGGGTGATGCTTACTGACTTGCTTCTCCTGCTTTCTTACGGTACCCAGACTGGACCATGGGTGGCACCACCTACAGTGAGCTGGGTCTTCCCACATCAATTATAAATTAAGAAAATATACCTCAGGCTTGCTCACAGGCTATTACTGTGGGAGCATTTTCTGAGCTGAGAAAATGACTCCAGCTTGTGTGGAGTAGACGTAAAACTCGCCAGCACAGCATGGCAGCTGTGTTCCGTTACTCCCTCCTTTCTCTTCAGGCTGTGATGGGTCGCCCATGGGGTGGTGCCACTAACATCCAGGGTGCGTCTTCCCTCCTCCTGCAAACCCTGTGGAAACACTTTTACAGGGGCACCCAGAGGTGTGTTTCCATGGAGACTCTAAAGTCTGTGCAGCTGACAATCAGGATCAACACCCACATTCGGCTTCTTTAGCTCACAGCTCTACACTCCTTCCACAGGCCTCCTGCAAGCCGTCATTTCTAAAGGCTTCAAGAGTGGCACGGTCAGGTCTACCACAGCATTGATCTTGGAGCCAGTCCTTTTGTATTAATGAACTTTCTCATTGCTGTGACATAATATCTGATAGAAAAAAAAGAAACTAAGATATAAGATAGGACTTATTTTTCTCATAGTTTGAAAGGACACAGTCTCACACGGTGGAGAAAGCATGACAGCCTGAGTGGCTCAGACTATGGCGGGCTGAGGCAGGAGGATTGCCGTGCGTTTGAGACGGGCCTAAGCTACGTAGTGAGACTCTGTCTCAAAAAGCCAAGGGAAAGCCTCCAGGCCCTAGCAGTTAGGAACAAGGACCACACAGCCAGAGGTGTGGGTTCAAATCCTGACATACCATGCTCCAGCTGAAGGACTTCCGATGAGTGACTTAGCTTTTCTGGGCCTCAGTGTTCCTTAGCTGTCAAAGGATGCTTGAGAGAGCGCCAGTTATAATGGTTTTGAGGACCGATCCGGCTGGAACATGTCTGAACAGGGTCTGCACACAGCAAGTGCTTCATAACACTCACCTTTAAGGAATATAGATCATCACTTAGAGAGGGGGGGGGAGGGAAGGAAAGGGAGGGGGAGAGGAGAGAAAGAGGGAAGGAGGGAGGGAGATGGAGGGACGGAGGGAGGGAGGGAGGGAGGGAGGGAGGGAGGGAGGAACCCTCTGCCAGGCAGGACCTAGGAGAAGACCCAAGTTCTTTGGGAGGCTGAAACCCAGCTGGCCTCAGTGACAGAGAGAGCAGTGGTCTGGTCTCAAGGCCAACCCTGCAAACCTGTGGACTGCACCAAAGTAGGGGAGCCTCAGCTGCCGCCTACTGTGCCCCCCAGCCCTGGGAGGAACCCAAAGGTACATTGTGATCCCATCTGCCTGCAAGGAAGTCCCCAGCATCCCCCAATACAAAGTGTTCACAAGTTTTGGGCCATGAAAGGTGCACAGAGGGTACTCTGTGGAAACTCATCGTTCTCATGCAAGAAATGTCGGGGGCCAAATGCAGAGTACAGACTGCCTCACCCAGAAGAGAGGAACTCAGAAGATGGCAATGCTGACAGAACAATCCCATACTCCCAGTGCCCTGATGCCTCCCTTACCCTGCCAGCACTTGGGACTGACTCCTGCTGCTAGTTCACTATGAGACGTTGGGCCTCCATGGATACAGTCTGTGAGCTCTGAGAGGTGCATGGACCTCATTCAAGGCCCATCCACAGGAGTCTCAGGAGTGCCAGGGCCTAAGCTCAGTCCCACAGCACTGCAGGGGAGCCCCATTAGGATATGGAGCAGAATCATTGAGCCAATCCCAGAGAGTTTGCTAGAGAGGGGTGGGATGGGGCTGGGCTGAGTCTCCCAGGATGCATAAGGAGTCAGTTGGTCAGGTGAACATCCTACCACAGCATGAGTGGTCGCAGAGAACGAGGTGACCTCAAGCAGTACCTTGGCAACTCCAAGAAGCTGGGACGGGACGGGTGCCTGGGGTCCAGAGAAGAGTCAGAGGCTGATGGAGGATGCACATAGTCAGTGCACATCTCTGGCTGGAGCTCAGTTTGAAGTGCACTGGATCGAGAGCTAGGGTGTCCTTGCCTGTAGCCTGGGAGGCTCAGATTTCATCAGGGTTACTTATTGCCGAGTACACTCCTGTGTACTCTTTCCTCATTCCTCATTCCTCAGCTTGCAGTGAAGAATTGCTCCCCCCTCACTAGCAGCAGCAAGTGAGACCTTAGTCCCCATGTCCCCTGGCTAAGAGAAGTTTGGGATAGGCATCTGCAACACAGACACTTGGCCTTTTTGGGGGGCCTTTGCCAAGACACCATGGCAGTACCTGGCCTCAGGGCTGGAGGGATCCTACGCCAACCACTATGGACTAAGGAGTAACTGAGTTACTTTGCATAGCATCCAGTCCGGTGTCTGGTGTTTACATGTCCCCAAGGTATGTCCTTGCCATCCCTGCCTGACCCCAAAGCAATTCAGGAGATGCAGGACTGTCTTTACTACCTGGAAGCAACTGAGTGATGGAGCTAAGAGCCTATGGGATGGGGTCTCTGCTGCTAAGACCCACCCCTGACACTGAGGTAAGTAAGAGTGTCACTCAGGGCTACAAAACTCTGTTGACTGAGGAAAGGCAGAGAAAGCTCAACTGGTCTGGAGAGAGCACTGCTGCAAAACCAAAGGCCCAGGGGCTGGGGATTTAGCTCAGTGGTAGAGCGCTTACCAAGGAAGCGCAAGGCCCTGGGTTCGGCCCCCAGCTCCGAAAAAAAAAACAAAAAAAAAAAAAACCAAAGGCCCAGAAGGTAGCCAATCAGAGCCAAGCACTTAAGTCATGACAACCAATCAGAACCAGAAACCTAAGTTATGCCAACCAATCAGAGCCAGGCATCTAAGTCATGCCAACCAATCAGAGCCAGGCACCTAAGTCATGCCAACCAATCAGAGCTAGGCACCTAAGTCATGCCAACTGATCAGAGCCAAGCACTTAAGTCAAGCCATCCAACCACAGCCGGGTACTTGGGTCTTGAAATCCAATTAGAGCTAGGCAGATGACTCCCAGGAGACATCTGGTTCAGGGGTGTTTGTTGGCAGGCTGTCCCTAGGGCTCTCCTGAAGTGGAAGAGACCCCTGCATTCTCAACCTGGCTTTCCAGGTGACACTGAAGCAGGTGGCCATGGGCTATTTGCAGGAGAAGCCCTCCCTTCCCTAAGAGGCCACAGGGGAAGTGTTCAAATTCCAGGCTCCTGTCACTCCTGGATCTGTTTGTAGAGGACAGACAAAGGGGCGGTGGAACAGACAGCAGTCACAGGGTCAGACAATCTCCCAGCCACCCAGCCTGGTGCTTGCCTAGCTGGGTGGATGACCAAGCCCATTTGACAGGTGAGGGCACAGTTAGTGTGAGGCAGAGCAAAGCCATGACTGACCTCTTTACCTTCCTCCAAAGAAGTGAGGAGAGGAAAGCAGTGACTGAGGAGGAAGGTGCAGGCCTGCCACAGAGGGTCTTGCAGCGTGCCCACCTGGGTGGCTCAGCCAGACTGGCTGCTGCAGGCCTAGCGCCTGCCTGTCCCTGTGCCCCACGGTTGCCATGCCGACCCCTGGGCTGTGTTTGTGGATGTTGTATTTGATTTCACAAGTTTGGAACTCCAATTACGTCATTTCGCAACACAAGGTTGCCATGACAGCGAGCCCCGTGTCCCTGGGTGGCTCACACCTTGGTAGGAAGAAGAGGGGCCCAAAAAGTTCCCCCAAGCACATTTCTACTCAGGAACCCCTTGAGGAGTGAGGAGGGGTGAGTTGCGCGGCCCCTCACAAATCTGACAGCATCTGGGAAAACGGAGGTCGGAGGGGCACACATCCCCACATCTCCCGACCCTAATGCTTCACCCCCCAGCCAAAGGAGGCTTTCACACCTGGTTGACAGGGGTGGAGAGACCTGACACCAGGTCCCCAACAACCAGCTTGGCCATCTGTCCTGATGCTCTCGGGGGCTCCCAAGCGGCATCCACATCCATGCCATTTCACACAAACCACACACGCAGGCTGGTGTGAGGCAGCTGTGCGGCTAAGAACGCTGGCTTTGGCGTTGGGCCTGGGTTCAAATGCTGGCTTCCCACTAACCAAGTGTGTGGTCTGAACAAGCGAGCTGCCAGCAGGGCATCCATAGAGGGAGAAGCAAGTAGATCCCAAGCAAGTCGGTCCTCCCTCCTCGGGCTTGGAGGGCTCCGTCGGTGCCCATCGCGTGCCTGCTACCATAGAAGTGATGCGCTCATATCTTTCCTTGCTCCCTTCCTCCTCTCATCCACTTCCTTTTCCCCTTTCCTCCATCCTAGTGCCCAGTTGCTGTGTGGCGTCGGGTAGCTCACCTTCCCTTTCTGATCCCCAACACTAGTAACGATTCTTCTCCCGAGCCTACTTTCTCGTAACTAATTTCTCCTTACCTTGATCCTAATCTCCAAATCACAGCCTCTGAGCTGGCTCCCATCTACCACGTAGTCAGGTGGCGGGTGCTGGGCACAGTTCAGTGTCCCAGGACAATGCTGGTGGATCCGGTCCCCTCTTTGTGGCTGCACAGGCGGCAAGAGCACAAGTGTCCCCCTGCAGCTCTAGATGGGGACTGGACATCCTTTCTCGGCCTCGATGCCGCAGGAGGGCACAAAACTCTGGACATCATCGGTTTCTGTCGCAGCTGTCCTTGCAAAGGACGTTTTCCCAAACACTGGGGGACTGGGCTGTTTACCTTCCTGTTTTGTGGATGACAAAAGTAAGAAGTATGGATGGTGGGCACTTGGAAAGTCTGCAGTGACTGTGAATAGTAGTTGTAAACCTCTTGAAATACATGCGTGTTCATGCTCACATGTGTACAAACACACACACAAAGAGAAAGACAGAGAGAGAGGGAAAGGAGAGAGAGAGAGAGAGAGAGAGAGAGAGAGAGAGAGAGAGAGAGAGAGAGAGAGAGAGAGAGAAGAGCTTTATATATGACAAGCTATACAGTGGACCACTGTCCCAGGTCCCGGTGAGGGCTGTGCTGGGGTGAGCAGGGAGCTTCATCCAGCTTCCTGCCACATACCCCCAGCTTGCATGATTGGAGTTTTCTGCAAAACTTCATCTGTGCCACATGAGGCATACTCTAGGCCAATGTCCAGTCTGCTCCATAGGTCACTATGGGACCAGCCTTGGCTCAGAGCAGGGTCCAAGCATGAAAGTCAAATTGGTTTAGGCTCCAACCCTCTGTCCCCCTCAGCTCCACTCCAAGATTCTGACCCCTGGATCAGAAGTTAGTGTGCCCTGCCAGGTGTTGGAAAAATACTTAGGAGGGCTGACATGGGCGTGATAGTTATGTTCCGTGACTGCCCACCAGAGCCCTTCTAGGGGCCCAAAACAAGGATGCCACTGGCCAGGAGCTCATTTAGAACCTCACTGGAGCTCTGAGATCCCTCTTTCTGAGAGAACTGAAGACAACTAGGCACAGTCAGATGTTGCAGTAGGGCCGCCCATGGGTACTGAGAGACTCAAAGAAGAGCAAGGGGTATATGGGGAAGCAAAGAGTCCCTGCAGATGACAGCAAGGACCACCCCTCAGCCAACCATGCACAGAGATCAACAGACCTGTAATAGGAGCAGCAAGAGGGGCAGAGGCTAGCTTAGTACAGCATCCCAAAGAGGCTACTGAACAGGTATTCTAGCTATTTTCCTATTGCTATAATAACACACTATGAACAAAAAAAACTTATATAAGAGTTTGTTGGGGGCTTACAATTTCTGGGGGTGTGGTGGTTAGAATATGCTTGCCCTAGGGAATGGAGTATAGTGGTTTGAATATGGTTGGCCCATAAGAAATGGCAATAGGAGGTGTGGTCTTGTTGGAGTAGGTGTAGCCTTCCTTGTTGGAGGAAGAGTGTCACTGTCAGGGGTGGAGGATGACTTTGAGAGCCTCCTCCTAGCTGCTTGGAAGCCAGTCTTCTCCTGTCTGCCTTTGGATCAAGATGTAGAACTCTCAGCCCCTTCTCCAGCCCCATGCCTGCCTGGATGCTGCTGTGCTCCCACCTTGATGATAATGGACTGAACCTCTGAACCTGTAAGCCAGCTCTAATTAAATGCTGTCCCTTATAAGAGTTGCCTTGACCATGGTGTCTCTTCATAGCAATGGAAACCCTAAGACAGAGGATGAGTCCATGGGCATCATGGCAGGGAGCATGGCAGCAGGCAAGTAGGCCGGAGTAGTAGCTGGTAATTACATCATGAGGCAAGACAAAAACAAAGACACTGGGGATGGTGTGGGTTTTGGAAACCTCAAAGCCCATCCTCAGTGACATGCCCTCTCCAACAAGGCCACGCCTCCTAATCCTTCCCAAACAGTTCCACCAACTGAGGACCAAGTGTCCAAATATATGATCCTATGGAAGCCATTCTTATTTGCTGACCTCATAGGCCCCTGGCTATATCATAACACAAAATGCATTCAGCACAACTTCAAAAGTCCCCATGGTCTTTCAGTCCCAACGCCATTTCAGCGTCCAAAGTCAGACTCAGGGCAATCTCTTAATTGAAACCCCTTTAAAACTCAAAAATCAAATCACATACTTCCTACAAACAACAGAATAGAATATAGATTACCAGGCCAAAATGGAGGAATAGGGTCACAGCAAGGAAACAAACCAGGATGGAGACCCAGCAGGGTAAAATCCAAATCCTGGACCTCCATGTCTGATGTCAAAGGACTTACATGCTCTGGTCCTCCAGCTTTGCTGACTCCAGTGAACTTTTCTCACAGCTGGTTCCACATGCTGCCTGAAGCTCTCCTTGGCAGGTATCCCACAGCTCTGGCATTGCCAACCTCTGGCGGTCTTCATCTCAATCCAGGTTCCTCCTTCACAGTTTCATGCAATTATCTCTCTGGGTTTCCATGCGGGGACTCCCCTGGCACACGCCCGGCCTCAGTTAACTACCCTTAACTCTGAAGGAAGGTCCCACAACTCTTTCTCACAAATCTTTTATGACTGTAGAGCCAGAACTCTATTGCTGGTGATGCTGACAAGTTCTCCTGGCTGCGTGGGATGGAGCCTGGCCCCCTCCTTGAATTACATTTGTATAAGATGTAAATTGTTGGTGCTTTTTAGAAGTAGGCAATCCCTCTGGCCTTTTCCTTTCACAGGCTGCAGGGTGACCTGGGCGGGGTCGTGCCCTGAGAAGGCCAATCTCTCTACTCCAGCTCTTCTCTTCCAGCACAAACCTTGACTCCAACATTAAACTTTCAGGTACTCATTCTCTCCTTAGACTCTATATTTTCTATTTATTTTTGCCTTGCTTGCTCTTTTTCACTGTGGAACTGCATAAGAGTGGTCCCTAATTACCACAGCACACAGCCAGTAGTAGACTGTCTTGAAGTCTCCTCTGGCAATGAAATTAGCCCTGAACTCTTCAGTTTAGACTCTGACAGGCAGTCTCTTGGGACAAGGGCAAATAAATAAATAAATAAATAAATAAATAAATAAATAAAAGCAAGCTGTATTTAGTTGGAGAATGTTTTTTTGTGCACTGTGTAAAGATTATCTTTATAGTATTCAAATGCTGATTTCTGAACTGGCAGAGATCTGATTACAGGCTGGATTTTGGTATGGCTAAGCATCTCCTGCCTGATCATCTCATAAACAGTGTTCTTCATCACCTTCTGATTGGTTAAAATAAAAAGCCTGAGACCTATAGCAAAAAACAGAATAGTAAGGTATACTGCGGGGGGGGGAAGGGAGGGAGGGAGAGGGAGAGAGGGAGAGGGAGAGGGAGGAACTCTGGGAAGGCATCAGACGTGTGGATTCAGCCAACTGGACATGGTGGAAGATGCAGGCTGGGAAAGAAGGAGAAATAACTAACCAGCCATGTGGCAGAACTTAGATTCATATAAACAGGATAAATGAGTAACAAGCTGGTGGGAAACTAGTTCTCACTGTAAGGCCAAAAGCTTATAAATAAATAAAGTCTCTGTGCCATTATTGGGAACTGGGGTGGGCACAGAAAGGCCCATGGTTACAATATTCTTTACCAAAATATCTCTATCCTAGTTGCTAATATTCTCCCCTCTGGAACCTTCATACGTCACATTGTTGTCACATTGTTCTCCATGCTATGGATTTCCAAGCTCCTATTGGGATTGCCCACTAAGCCCTCCTTATAGCATTCAAACGGTTTCCTAGTTCAAAGTCCCAAAGTCTGCCAACTTCCTCCAAAAACCAACATGGTCAGGTCCATCACAACGATAGCCCACTTCTTAGCTACTTTCTTTCACTGTGATAAGGCCCCATGACCAAAGCGAGTTATAGAAGAAAGAATGTATCGGGGGCTTACAGTTTGATAGATTTGGTTCCACGACCATCACGGCCAGGAGCATGGCGGCAGGCAGATAGGCTGGGAAAGTAGTTAAGTGCTCACCCCTTGAGACACAGCTACCAGGCTGAGAGAGACACCAAGGATGGTGTGGACTTTGAAAGCTCAAACCCTTCTCCCAGTGACACACCTCCTAATCCCTCCCATACAGTTCCTCCAACAGGAGAGCAAGCATTCAAACACACAAGCCTGTGAGAGGTGGAGAGCTTTCTCATCCAAGTTCTACAGCTGGCCTGAAGGCTAAACAGGTCTCACAGAGGAAGGCAGGTAGAGCCACCACTGTGACCTGCAGCTAGAGGACAAGTCCTGTACACACAGAGGGTACTGGAGGAATGCAGGACAAAACCCATAGAAGTTGAAGCTAGAAAGACAGATGGGGCAGATCAGGGGCCAGCCTAGAGAGCTGTACCAAAAGACATGAAATTAGTCTCTCAGGCCACAGGGTATCATGGAGAGTGCCACAGAGCACTCTCTAGAAAGCACTGATAGGAACAACCTTAAGAGTGGTGGGTTTAGTGTTGAGGTTGTGGTAGGATTGGGGTTGCCTTGAGGTTGCACTGCTGTTGAGGGTGGATTCAGATTGTTGTAGAGTTTATTTGGGTTGGGTTGAGTTCAGGTTGGGGTTGGGTTAAGTTGTGGTTGGAAATATGGATGAAGACGGCACTCTTAATAAACTAAGGCAGGGTGTAGCTGTCCTTCAAGAAGCCTATACACACATCCTCCTTGAGTATGCACTCCTTTCTTGTCAAGAGTATGTCTTCCTTTCCACCCTTGTGCTTACAATCTATATTAAGATCCCTTAGTACCAGCTCTGCTTTAAGAATAGTAGCAATGGTGATGGGTGTGAATGGTAAGCCAGTGGAGAAAGAGATGGGTAAGAGGAAGAACCCGAGGAAGGGGCAGAGCCCATGTACCCCAGATGGGAGCTCTCCTCCTGGCAACAGAAACATGGGAGTCATTCACATGGGTCAATGTAGATGGGAGGTTGAGGTGTTTCCTGGGAGCCTGGCGTCTTAGTGGTTACTTCTCTAGTGTCAGGGAAACCTCTGGGGCCCTGAGAGGGTTGAGAGTGAAGATGGTGGTGGCCTTGCAAGAGGTCTACCCACAGGAAAGTTCCTGATGGAGTTGCAATTGCCTGTAGACAGGAAACTGGGTACCTGTGGTGGGTCAGAGAAGCAGCCGCCACTCGAGGCCCTGAGGTAATTGGGTGCAGTCTATGGGGTCTACGGGGGCACGTAGAAGTAGAGAGGAAGGGAAATATTCAGGAGCCATGCTCAGCACTAGGGCTCAGAGCAAGCAGCCCTCAGGTAGCCAAGCCCAGAGTGGTCACAAGCAGTGAAGAATATGAGATTGTTAGAGACAAAGATTCAGAGAGAAAAAACAGCCAGGTCCCAGATGGGCATCCATGAGGCCCCTAAAGCCACCAGGGTGGTAGGTTGGTAGAGGACAGTGAGGGCCACCATCTTCACGTGATGTCATGGGTATCAGGGTCATGGTAAAGACAAGAGAGAAGCCCCCAGCCTGACAGGTAGAGAAGCGAGCATCCCAGAGATAGCAGGAGCCTAGGGGGAGTGAGCAGCTAAGAACCCAATCTTCTGAGGGCTGTGAGGACACCAGGGCCCAGGTGGAACAGAAAGTGTCTGGTGTAGAAGGGCAGGGAAACGAGTGGAGAATCTGGAGACAGATTTTGCTAACCCAAATGTTCCCAAGGTGGCCACAGATACAGAACTTGGTCTTGGCCAAGCAGCCTTTAGGGTTCTCTCCCTGGGTCTCAGTTTCCCCATCTGTTAAAAAAGAAAGAAAGAAAGAAAGAAAAGAAAGAAAGAGAAAGAAAGAAAGAAAGAAAAAAAAGAAAGAAAGAAAGAGAGAAAGAAAGAAAGAAAAGAAAAAAGAAAGAAAAGAAAAAAAAAAAAGTGAGTTGAGTGGTGTCTTGGCCTTGGTCTCGTCCATGAAAACTCAAAGACTGCACACAAAAGCACCCAGGCTGCAAAACTCAAAGCTTCCAAGTTCCTCAAAGGCAGATCTGGGTCCTGGGGTCAGGGAAGACTGAGTCACAGGGATGTTGGGTCTGGGAGGAAGGTGATCCAGTGACACAGGACCCAACACTCCAGGGCTCCCTTTACGAACAGGCTGCTGGTGTCTACCCTGGCGACCCTGTGCTGCTCTCCAGTACCCACAACTCCCTTCTGCCTCCCTAGGTTCCCTTGCCGGTTGGGGTGGATGTGCCTGGTCCTTCCTGCACCTGCTCCTGAGCCCCTTGTGAGGAGCCTCTGCTTGTCTTACCAGATGCCACCTGCCTGCTCCTCCTCCATGTGCCAAGCCGTGTGTGCCTGACAGTCCTTTTATACCCTTTCCCTCTGGACACCCTATGCTTGGCCTCCCATAACCAAAAGGTGTCACAGAAGGTTTTACCCAAGCCAGGCACAGTCTCCTCCTGTCATAGCCCCCTTGGTAAACAGCAGCCATCACAGGGCTTGGAGGGGGTACCTTCATAGTGTGAGACAATAGAGTTAGAGGGAGCATCAATGGTCACTTAACAGTTAAGAGGTCACACCAGCAACCCCAAGATCAGGATCACACAGGTGACAGCCCAGCCATTCAGGGCATGGCTGGAATAGAACCCAGATCCCCAAGCTGGGACCTGGGATTCTCAGCATCTATCAGACCAGCTTATCCACAGCCAGCTTTGTCAGCCAATGAAGAGAAGGACATTTATTAGGCACTTGCTGGATGCCAAGCCTGTGCACAGAGACAGATGATGTCATGCCAACACCTCTGCTGCCTCCATTTTACCGAGGAGCAACTGACACCCAAGGAGAATCCCCAGTCCATGCCCAGATGCTCTAGGCTCGGAGCTTCAGCCAAGAACAGATACTTTGTTTCCTTTTTTCTATTGTGACCCGCTTTCCTTATGTTACCTTAGCGCTTGAGAACTCCTGTTCTCAAAGACACCGCCTGCCTCAGCCACAGAGTAGCTGGGCCTGCCGACTTCCACCACTGAGTCTGGCTAAGGCTGACTGACTGACTGTGCAGGGCATGGGCCTGCCAGGACACTTACTTGTTTGTGATGATAAAAGCAGACGTTTGGGTTCCCTCTGCTCAGATATTTGACATGGCCTTTTACTTAATCTTCACAACCCTCTCAGAAGCTGGGAGGATCCTTTCCATCCACGCACAAGGACACGGGAGTGAGGAGTGAGGAGCTAGAGGGGCTCTTGTCTGGCCAGCGCACAGCCTCAAGGTCAAAGCCAACGCTCATCTCCTCCCCCAGGGTCTTGACTCCCTGTATGTGAACAAAAGGCAAACATGGCAGCAGCCTGCCTCTCCCTCTAGCTCTTGAAACAATATGTATGGCCACGTGTAAACCTGGAAGCCATTTAATGGAGCTGTTGTCTACCCCTGGTACCCATGCAGGGGGGCAGCCCTCCTGTCTGCATTCCCAGGACTGGAACCTCCTTCACAGCATTTCCTAAACAGGCCCTGCTGGTCACTGGGCACTGCCCAGAGACAGAACCAGTTGATCTCAGAGCCACTGATATCAGGGTGGGGCTTCCCCATCCATGTAACTGCACCTTCCTCTAACAGGTCTGCCTCTCAGCCAGGGGCGGCTGGTACCTCGGCCCAGTACCTAGCTGAGGTGTGAGCTTCAAGGGCTCCAAACTGGGCCTCTCTGTGCTCACAAGGTGTTTTCTTGAGGCTGCAGAATTCACTGAGTAGTGAGCAGTGGGGCTAGGGCCAGAGCCCATGCTCTCCCAGCTTCTCAGCCCTTTACCACAGACCATTGGCTAGAGCACTGGACAGTCCAAGCCCAATCCTTAACCTCTGCAGTGGGCTCTTGGCATCCCTGGCACCTATCTAAATGGTCCCTGCTGCTTCCTTCCAGAATCCTCTAGGTTGGAATGGATCTGCACTCTCCCAGGAGGAAGGCAGTAGGCCCCAGAATGGGCTGTGGTTGGTTCTGCCCTGGGCACTCATTGATTCACCTGTCACTCAGTGAAGGTTATCCTACAGGCAGTGATGGATTGGAGGTGTTACACAGTTACTTAGTGGCTCAGGGCTAGAGGCTCTGAGTGGGGGTGGATATTGTAGGATAGGAAAGAAGACAGGACAGAGTCTGGATTGGAAAGAGCCTAGAAAACTAAACAAAGGGATGAGCATTCACTAAAGTGTCTCAGCCACTCTGGAGCCCAGGATCCGTTCCCAGACACTCCCACAAGCCTGGGTCTCCCCAGCCACGCTGTGCCCTGGGCTCCCATGGCTCATCAGGTAACTAGCCAGCACCGGAGTTCAGTAGGGCCTTCATTTGAGCCCAGCCTAGGGCCATCCCTGCAAGGCTAGTCAGACATACCCCAGCACTAGGCCACAAGAACCCCAGGGGCTGATGCTACCTGGCCCATGGGAGTGCTAAGCAGAGACAGAAAGACAAGGGTACTGGAGGCTCGTTCAGCAGTGCGGATAGCAAGATCGGACAAAGTGAGCCCTACACTTGAGTTAGAGAAAATTACGGGTGGTAGTCTTGTTTGTTTTTCTTGACAGTGCTGGGGCCAAACCCATCTAGCTACTACTCAATTACATTCCAAGCCATTGGTGAGTTTCTTTTGCTTGTTTGTTTTTGAAAGGAGAACTCCCTATGTGGCCCAGAGGAGCCTCAAATTCAAGATCCTTGTCCCTCAGTCTTTAAACACTAGAGCTGAAAGCTTCGAGCACGACAGCTAGATTTTTCTTATTTTGAACTTGGTAAGAGTGCTCCCTGCGCAGATCCATAGATCAGTGTTTGGTTTGGGGTCCAGGGGTGTGGGTGCTGGCCATTGCTGCCCCGAATCCTTCTACCTCTGACCCACGAGTGCAAAGGTGACCTTTTAAAGATAGAGAGCCCTGATTAGATGCTTGCCCTTTTAGGAAGTGGAAAATGGAAGCTAGATCCAGAAGGGTCCAAGGGTTCTGCCTCCATCTGACCTCAGGAGCTCTTCCAGTAAGCAGGCTGTGATGGTCCTGTCACCATCCCCTCTGTGAGCACGCCTCATCCACCTATCACCAGACAAGTCCTAAGCCCCAACCTCCCAGCTTCATCTCTTCTCTGGGGTAGCAGACTCCTACCCGTCATTCAGGGCCCTCTTCATAGTCACCTCCTCCAGAAAGCCCTCCTCAATCCACCAGGCAGGGGTGGTATTGTCCTCCTTGTCCCTGGAGAACCCTCCACCTCTCCCTCCTTTCTCACCAAGACACAGCTTCAGTTCTGGAAGGGCCTACTCTCCATCATGAGAACCTCTCAAGACTGGGGTCAGCCTAGAGTCCTCTCGAGGGTTAATTTGGATTCAGGTATGGGGGGTTCTGTGAGCATGGGTTGGATTCCCACAGAGTTCAAAGCCAACATCTAAGGAAATCACACCAAGCTTCCTTGGGTCACTCCGCACAAAGGTGCAGGCTGAAAGATCTGTGAAGAGGACCCAGGTCAAGCCAGCCAGGCACTCCCCTGGTCTCTCATTGGCTCCGATGGGCCATTTCTTCAGCCCTAAGCCAGTCACAGAACCCAGGGAAATCCAGTGCTCTGATTGGAAGATGGGAGTCACAGCTTTCAATAGATGAAACACACACACACACACATTCACACATGCACCCATGCACTCACACACCTAGGTACGCACGCACACATGCATGCTCTCAGGGTAGGTCCTAGGGAAAGGGGTTGTCCTGGCTAGTTTTATATCAACTCGACACAAAGTAGTTATCTAAAAGGAAGAAACTTCAAATGAGGAAATGCCTCCATGAGATCCAGCAGTAAAACATTTCTCAATTAGTGATCAATAGGGAGGGCCCAGCCCATTGTGGGTGGGGCCATCCGTGAGCTGGTGGTTCCGGGTGCTATAAGAAAGCAGGCTGGGCAACCCACAGGGAACAAGCCACTAAGCAGCACCCCTCCATGGCCTCTGCATCAGCTCCTGCAGGTCCCTGCCCAGCTGTAATTCCTGTCCTGACTTCCTCCAGGGATGGACTATGATGTGAAAGTATAAGGCAAATAAACCTTTTCATCTCCAAGTTGCTTCTGACCATGGTGTTTCATCATAGCAATAACAACTCTAAGGCAGGGAATGTGGATCCTGTCGGATCACCACCCGGTCCTGTAAGACACACCTCCACCCAGCTTAGCCATACAACTTATTGCCCCTCTGTGAGCATCTGCCTGGAAGGTTGGTTCACTATTGGTGACATGAGAAACTGCCTGGGGTGTGTGTGTGTGTGTGTGTGTGTGTGTGTGTGTGTGTGTGTGTGTGTGTGCGCGCGCGCAGATGCGTGTGCGAGAGTGCATGCGTGCATAGTCTAATTAACATGAATTCAGGAACTGCTTGACATTGATTCATGTTTTATTCATCATTTAAGAGTGTATGTTTGCCAGTAGTGGGGAAGTCCAGCCTACAGACAGAGCCTGAAGCACATGAGGAGAAATGGCGGGGGTGGGGGCCTCATCATCCCTCTACTTGGCCTTCCTAGGAGTTCACTTGTTGGGCATATAGCCAGAGCCTCACGGGAAATGGCCAGTCTACATTTGACAAGGCTTCCCTGAGTGACAGCTGGTTCCCCTGTCCCAGTGCCTCCAGCAGGTGTTTCACTGTGACCTCGGTATGGAAGAACCTCTGCTATGCTCAGCGACCGTGGGGAGGCTGCTGGGAGCTCTTAGGACCCACAGCGGCTGGAGCATAGAGCCAAAGGCATGATGTGAGAAGCGGCAGGCACAAACCGCTCACAATCAGAGTCCCTCCTGAACCCACCTTAAGCAAAAGACCCCTGAGATAGTTCCAGGAAATGCGAGGCTTGGCTGCTGACATGGGTGCTAGGAACCAAGGCCAACGAAATCCTTGAAGGAGGACACTCAGGTGGCTCCCGTGGGGACACACCCACTCCATCCAACACTCCCTTCCATGAGCTCCGAATTAGTTATTTTTGCTATGAGAACTGCCACCATGTTGGCTTTTTTTTTTTCTTCTGGTTATTCTGGAAGGCATTCACTTGGATTTTCCCTGCTCTGGTTTTCTTTATGTTTCCATAATCTCGAGGCTCCTGGGTGGTCTGGTTTCCGACAGGCAGCAGCGTCAGCTGGTTCTCACAGCCCATGTGCTCATGGAGGAAATGTGGCCTGAGCCGATGTCACCCCACCCACAGAAAGGAAGTGACAGCTAGTTGAATGTGGAGAAATCTATGGGCTATACCCGTCATGATGATTTCGGTTGCAGGGAACAGGAAAGCTTATTTAGACAGCCTTAAACAATAAGGATGATTTACTGGCTCCAGTGATTAAAAAGCCCTTCAGGAAGAGCTTGATCCAGCAGCTTAGCTTAACAGTACGCAGCAGGCGGTGGGACGGGGACAGGGGTGGGGGTGGGCAGTTGTTTTCTGTCCTTTGGATTGCCATTTTCAGGACTGCCTGTCCTTATTGTACCAAGACATCTGGCTTGAGGTCTCAAGACAAAGTTAGCAACATCAGAGAGGCATCTCTGCCCTGGGATTCCCAGAAGAGGTCCTGGGATTCCAGCTGGCGATGACCCAATCGCAGAACATTCTTCTCTTGTGAACAAGAACCTGAGTTCATGCCCATGCCCAACCCTAAACCAATCACTAAGCCAGGAGTCACTGACACCCCACTTCCTCTGCCCCCCTCATCAAACACATTATGTCCTGAGGACAGCCAATGCCCCAGCTGTGTGATTTTGTGAATCACTGCAGACTCTCAGAGGTGGCCCACTAAGCCCACTTTGTAGCTAAGGGCATACATTAAGTGAATTGGCTTGTAGCATCGGAGTTAGATGAGGCAGAGGATTGAAGCCCGGCTTCTCTGATCACCAAGACGTTGTATCAGAGGCTTTTCTCGTTGCTGTGACAAATTGCCTGATAGTGCGACTTAATGGGGGAACAGATATTTTGGCTCACGGTTTAAGAGTGCACAGTCTGTAAGGACGACAGGATTGCAAGGTGGCTGGTCGCGCTGCATCCAGTCAAGAAGCAGAGAGAGATGCATGAGAGAGGCACGCTGATACTCCGCTTACCTTTTCTTTTTATTCAATCCATAGAAACACACCACTCAGATTGAGGGTGACTCTTCCCACCTCTGTTACCCCAGTCTGGGAGAAACTCCCTCCCAGGCATGCTCAGAGGCTTGTCTCGTAGGTGACTGATACTGTCACGTTGACAATCAATATTAACCCACCTTGCTATTCTTCTGGCCACACCCCCTCACCCTCAGCCTGCCTCTGCAGCCTATGTGAAACGAGCTGTTTTTGTTTGTTTGTTTGTTTGTTTGTTTGTTTGTTTGCCACAGCTCTGGCTGAGTTTCCAGTCTATTCCAGCCATCCTGCTGATCTCCAAGAAGCCTGGAGTCATTAGGAATCGTGCCAATCTCTGTGGGCTGGGGTCTAGGAGACTTACCATGTGGAAGTGCCCTGTGTTGCACGCACTGCCTCACTGCATCCTGACAAGCTCCAGGGAGATGGCCCCCAGATCTCTTATCTCTGTAGGATCCCCACAGGGTCAGTGGCATGGCAGAGCTGAGTAACTCCAGGTAGCTCAGCTGGTTGGGCGGCTCCACCCAGCCTCACATTCTGGAGACCAATGAGGCATTCCACAAAGTCTGATTACTGAGGAGGCCACTGTGCCCAGCCCAGGGGCACTGAGACTCCATGTCCAAAGGAGGGAGGCCAGCAGTGGGGTACAGCATGCAGGGAGGGCCTGCTGGAGAAGAGCTAGGCTGTGGAAAACAGAGGCTTAGAATGCAAGTTCCCCGGGATCGGGACCACCTCCCACAGGTGCTCAGAAATTCACCTCTGAGGATGCCACACCCAGGAATTCCTGGCCCAGAGTCCCAAGCAAGGAAACTTGTGTGACTCTCTGGGAGTCACTCCAACCCCGGGTTGGCACAGAAGTTATCACAGCAGCATGTGGCCCTCTTCAGGGCAGCTCAGCCTGGCATTCACTCTGTAGGTACCCAACATCAAGGTGTCTACAGAAGCACCACCCGCTAGAGCCCAAGGACCCAGGACCCCAGGATTCCTGCAGAATCCTGTTTTGTCCTGAGACATGGCTTCTGGCCCTGTACACACATGCACACAGGTGCACATAAACACGTGCATGTTTAGCATATACATGTGCACACATATACACACTGTAGATGCATACACTAAGCACATGCACACACATACACAGCCAAACCCACTGTGTTCACCCTACTGTCTTCCTCAGCCACCCTCCACTCCCCTCCTCCCCACAAGTTTATCTCTCACCAGGATCTCTCACAACTCAGTTGCCTAAGGACAAGGGACCGACTCCCTGGCCTCTCCAAACCCAACACTCCTTCCTCAGAGACTTCATGACAGAGACAATGACACTGAGGGCCAGCCACAGGGACAAATAGCACGTCTTAGACACAGGTGGACCAGAGGTTGGATTTAGAACCAGTTTACTCACGTGCCATGTGAGCTGAGGCAAGGTGTCTGTGTCTGTGTCCGTGTCTGTGTCCATGTCTGTGTCCGTGCCTGTGTCTGTATCTGTCTTGGCCCCTGTATCCAGGGTTGCTGAATGAGAATAAACCTGTAGCAATACGTTCAAGGCCAGCTTAGGAAACTTGGACTCTTTCTAAACATAAAAATTATTTCATTTTATTTTTTTCTTGTGCTAATAATCTTTATTGGATATTTGTTATCTACATTTCAAATGTTAATCCCTTTCCCTGTTTCCCGTCCATAAGCCCCCTATCCTATCCCTCCTGCCCCGTAAAAATTATTTTTAAAAATTTGGGTTTGGAGGCCAGCAAGATGTTTCAGTGGACAAGGAGGTGGATCACCAAATATGATCCCTTGAGTTTGATCCCAGCAAACACACTGACTCTAAAAGTTGTCCTCAGACTTCATGTTTGTACCATGGCTCAAGTTCACACACACACACACACACACACACACACACACACACACACACACCACCACCACCACCACCACCACCACCACCATCACCACCACCATCATAATAATAAAATATAATCAAACCAGACAAAAGAAAGTTCGCTAGCACGTACAGGGCAGACTCATAGCTTAACTCCTGTTTCCACCGCATAGAGATCAGCCTGGGAAAACCACTAGGCAGACCGCGTTTCCAGCTTACACGTTGCCCTGTTTCCGTGCACACTTTACCATTTGCTGCACGGTGCTGGGGACGCCTCAGTACTACAGTCCCTCCTCAGTGGCATTCATCCCAGGAGCTACTGGTGACTCAGGCCACACTCATGCTCCACGCCCTGCCACTTCGCTCTAGACCCCACGATCGACAAATTTCCTTATTACTTAAGTCTAAAGGAGTTTCCTGCACCCAGTAGCAAGTACTGTGTCCGGAGCTTCAAGACTTGGTGGTCCTAGGTACTTCTACACAGGGCCTCAAAAATGCATATGTATTCACTACTGAAAATACGTTTCCATGGGCCTACTATGTGCCAGGCATTCTCTCTGATTCTAGCAACAAAATGTGTCCATTGATCCCAGTAATCTATGGCCCAGTCATCTGTCACAACTTTACTTAAGGAGAAATCTTTTCAGGTGGCACGGAAATTTCCATAGTGAGCTCTGTTTCTGCCCTCCCAACCCCCTGGCTGCCTCCTTGGCTGCCCTTCTTCCTGAACCTGGTCTACAAAACATACTGAGAAGCCCGTGTACCTCTGCACGCTCTGTGTTCCCCTTTGACACTCTGTCCTCTCCCAGCACTGGGTCCCGAAGCAGAGGCCACATCCTCATTCCCCACCAATTGCTCCTTTCAGCAATAGCTTAGTCAGAACGTCCTCCTGTAGGAAGCACTCAGCCTCAGCGGCAAGTGCACGGCTCCTCTTCCTTCTTCCGTGGTGCCTGTGGACACGATTTCTAAGCAGCCCCTGGGGATTGGCTTCCACTGCTGTCCTGTAGGAACACAAAGTCTTGAGGGGGAGGGTGCCTGCCCAGTACTACTTTATAGTATTACCTGCAAATCAGAAATCTGGAAGCTTCCCTTAAAGCACTTCTCTATCCCCACAACCAACCAGTCACTAGGTCCTATTAATTTTATCTTCAAAGTACACTTCAAATTCACCCACTTTCTCTCTCTCTTCAGTCACCTGCCTGGCCCCTCCCTGCATCCTATGTAGCTCAGCCAGAGAAGTGGAGAGCATATGTATTCACCCCACCAGTCCCTCCATTGAAGTCTTCAGTGGCTCCCTGATGGCATGAGGGAAAACCCGAAACTCCTACTACCACCTCAGCAGAGGCCCACGCGGGCTGAGCTGCCAGCTACTTACCTTTCAGCTCTTCTCTTCTCTTCCGGCCCCTGTGCCCAGCCTGGTGAGGGCTGCTCCACTGCTTGGACACTCGTCC